>NC_089594.1:24401738-24701738 GCF_019320115.1 Miscanthus floridulus
AATCTTCTTTTTCTCACTACATGCGAGAGTTTTGCCTTTGCTTGATGAAGAGGCTTCTTCTTGACCCATCTTGCATGACATTTCAAATGCTACTAACTTGCCAATGACTATGGTCGGGGTCATGGTGCTCAAGTCCTCCATGTTGTGAAGGATGGTGATGATGCTTGCATATTTCTTTTGTGGTAGCACGGAGATGATCTTCCTCACGATGTCCACATCACCTAGCTTTGTTAATCCTATAGAATTGAGCTCATTGATAATTAGATTCAAACGAGAATACATATCACAAACAAGCTCATCATCATTCATTTCAAAAGAATCATAACTTTGTTGAGCTAGACAATGTTTTAGCTCACGGACATTAGTTGTGCCATCAAGGAGCTCTTGGAGTTTTAACCAAATTTCATGTGCCATATTTAAAGTGAACACTTGGTTAAATACATCCATGCTAAAAGATTCAAACAAGCAATTTTTAGCTCTAGCATTGAAATGAATTTTTTTTCTTCACTCTTTGTGGGTTTATCAGGATTCTTAATGGGTTTCATCCCATCACGAGTGACTCTCCAAACATCCAAATCTACCACCTCAAGGTGACAAGCCATTCTAGCTTTATATTAGGGGAAGTTAGTGCCGTCAAAGTGTGGAGGCCTAGAGGTATCCATCCCAACCACTCTAAATAGCATCGGCTCAATGGCGGTGAAGCCAAAGGTCCAAATTGAGCCAACCGGCTTCGATACCACTTGTAAGGGACCATGACGCCTAAGAGGAGGGGGGTGAATTAGGCAACTTAAAATTCTACTTCTTACTAAAGCCTCTTTTTCTATCCTTAGCAAAACCTATGCAAAAGATAAACTATCTAAATGTGTAACTACGATTTTGCTAGTATGTTGCTATCTCTACCGCAAAAGAAGTTATGCAACCTAGGTTCCAAACCTATCAACTAGCTTAGCACTAAGCTAGGAAAGTAAATCACACACCAAGATTGTAATGTAAATGTGGAAGCTAAAGAGTAAGGTAGAGATATGCAAACTCCTGTCGACAACTCCGGTATTTTTACCGAGGTATCAAGAAGCGCGCAAGCTTCCCCCTACTCCTCGTTGGAGCCCCTCACGAGGAATCCCTCGCAAGGGCCAAGCTCCTGGTCGGGTAACTCCATGGATAGTCTCAGGCCTTCCCCATGCGCAAGTGGGTCTCCGACATGCCTTTTGGTAAGCCTCTCCTGGATGCTCCCTGCCATCTTCACTATCAAGCTTTCGACCGAAATGCCATGGGCCTTGTTCCCTTTGGTACATGGTGGCGGCCACACCACAAACGCGGTTGATGTGGTCTTGCAAGACTACAAGCCCCTCCGATGTACAACCAATGGTGCGCGCAAACACCGAGAGATAAGAGGTATTCTAACCTCACTAAACACTAGGCCTAAACCTAGAGCAAGCGCATAAGCGGTGGTCTAATCAACCTAACCACTTCACAAAGCACCTACGTGTCACAGAACCAACCAATTTATAAGAGCACAAGTACAAAACAATCACCGAAACGATCAAATTCTCGCACTTGAGCCCATATAAACCCGGTAATCAACTAAAACCACAAAGGATTTCAAACCAACTTGCATACAACCAAGATCACAATAATTCAACATAACACATCACACGTTACAACATTTCATAGACAGTTTGCAAATAGGTTATAACACCTCAGAGTCATCGTTATTACAAAACAAGTCTTGTAAAGTAGCGGAAGCAAATAGTTAACTCACACCCGAGTTCAAATACAAGTACTAGTTTGCTGATCACAACCCACAAAAGCATTCGGATAAGATAAACAGAGATCATGCCCATGATCTAGTCTTCGTCACCCACCGGGTGGAGATAGTACTTACAGAAGCCCTGATATAGAAGGTCATCTGCAATAAGAGGGAAATAAACCCTGAGTACGAGAATGTACTTAGCTAGACTTACCCGTTGAAAACCAAAACAAATGACACCAAGGATCATGCATAGCTTAATTTAGTGGATCTGGCTGACACTTTCTTTTTGTGAAAAAGCATAAGTAATAAAGATCTACTCTTAACCTGAACTAGCAGTGACTTTTAGCCATTAACCTATCATCTATATTAGCACCTGTACTAAGCAATCATTTGATTAAGATTCAAACATTAATAACCATAGCAGGTATAAATCATGGCAACATTATCATCATCATCCATTTAACCATATCATTAAATTAATTGAATCTACGTTGCCGCTGCTCAGTCAAGTTCTCACTATCCGGGAGAGACGACGATTCGAATCGATTCCTATCCAGCTGGAGGGGTATTCCTAACACAAACCTTGCTTCCCCCATCAGGGTCGCAAACAAGTCACCTTTGGTACAATTCAGGAGTCGTGAGTCTGAACAGTGCCGCAAAATCAGAGAACCACTCTGCCATAAGTGCTCAGTGACTTAACCCGCCCTTGGGCTTACGCCAATGGCTCTCCGCACATCCTTACTGCCATCCAGATTGCGACCACTGCTCGTGTCCCCAACCTAAATCGAGCTACTAGGCTTCGTGGTCGGAACGAGTTATCCAGCCAGCTAAATGTTAGGTTGTGTTCAACATGACATAAGGACATACAGCGTATTGGTCCTTAAATGACACAGACGGAGTCACTATATCCAAACCTACACAAGACTCCACCCGGTCTTAATTCATTATTAACATGGTTCTTTTCCACGATAGCAAATATAGCCAACCGTGATCCACCTCATCCTAAAGCTCGCAGGTGATAGGAATCACCCGACTTCTACCGCACTAAGCATGGCTAAGCATTTAGTCCATTCCTGAACTTAATTAGGATTCAAGTGCGATATCTGGACAAGGATAGATATATAATGCAACAATTGGTTCCAATCAATTCCTATACTTAATGCATCATCAACGAATAAAAGATACTCAAGATATTTGTAAAAACATGGGAGGCTTAATATGTTCCAGGGCTTGCCTTTCAGGAAAGAGGACGGGTGGTGGTCAGGGCACTCGGGCAACTCCTCCTCGGCGGCTGCTTCGTCGATTGCCTGAACTTTGGGCTTCTCCTCCTGGCTTGCTCCCTCGAACTCCAGAAGCGTCACTCCCTCCGGCACACCTATTGCATGTATGCGCAAGATAAATATCATGGATGCACATGAACGAAGTTAGAAATGCTCGGGGAATGCACATGCTTACTGCAGCCCACATTTTCCAACTTAAGCTCTATTCCAATCACTTTAACTTACCAAGTTTATACAACCTAATGTACAATTGCTCATCTTCTGTTAAGGACCTAGCACCTGCACCTAAGCATGTTCTCAAGTTAGTCTAGCACCTAAATAATCAACAAGAACATCGCGACTGAGCATACACACAAACATTCGTATTTCAGCAAGACAGAAACTTATATAGCGGTACAGTAAACTGATCATAACCGGAGATCTACAAATCAAAATGACAGGCAACAAGACAATTTGGAAAGCCTATGAAATTGCCTACAATTCATTTTTAAACCTCAAGGCCTGATTCCAACCTTACCAGGTCGAATTTACAGAACTACATGACCAGGTCCAAACAAGACAGAGAGCAAGCAAAACTGTGATCTAACTTTGAATGACTGTAGCTACTAAACTACTGGGCCAAATTCTACCAAATTTTGACAGGAGCTTGATATATAATTTATATACAACTTTTATATTCACCACTTTCCTAGTAAACCAAAATATTATGGGGAACTTTATAAAGTCCCGAGGACTGTCCAGAAAGACAGAATGCAAGAAAATATTTATTAACATATGTTGCAAACAAATAATTGGATAAAACCAACTTTACTCACTTATCACACATATCACAAGAACACCGGAAAGTAAAGTGTTCACCACCAATTTATTTCTTTTAATGTCTTTCTTAATTTATTTAATTAATTAAGAGGAATGATAAACATATATGAAAACTACACTATTTAATCTACAAAAATTACAGTAGGTACTACATACTCCAAGTAGACTACTGTAAAAATTTCACATCATTTGAGCAAGTATAACATCCTACACAAAAATGACAAGGCATAAAGGCTTAAAATGACATAATTAGGAAACCCTAGTGAAAAGTGTCAACCACAGATTTTATATTTTTTCTAGCATCCTTAAGGTACTAGGACATCCTCCAATAAATTTCATGGTCATTGGATACATAGATAAATTACTAAAATTCACACAAGGATCATTCAATGATAAAAGGAAAATCTATAACTCAAAAACCATACATGCAATGACTCTTCTATTTTTACCAGGGCTTCTACTATGCAAGAAGAGCTTACCAACAAAATTTCATAATTTTTGGAGCAAACGAACTCAAGATATAAATTAAACAAGTTTGCATTCATTTGAAAACACATTTCAAGTTTCAATTTAATTCATCCAAAAATTCCACTACAAGTGTTCATGTTATATTTTTCCTAAATACTACACTTCACCATGATCCTAACAAAATTGGAACCACCCAATTTGGATTTACAAAACTAGAGATACAATTTTTACAAAACAGCAACCAAATCTGAGTTATTTGAACTATCCTTTGAATACTCGGTCACTGTCAGGCGGGGTCCACTTGTCAGCAGGGCCCGCACGTCAGCGACACAAAAAACAGGGGACACGGCTTGCTCGACGTGAACCCGGCGGAGCTCGCCGATGGCGGTGTCTCCGGCGACGATGATGGCACCAGTGTGACCGCCTCGACCTCCCACGTCGATTGACACCCTAACCTCAAACTCTACCGACCCCTAAGTACCCCGGCCACAGAGCTCGGTGGCTCGGCCATGGCACACGGCGGCGCGCGGCCAGTTCTGACTTGACTGGACCAGCGGGGACGGTGACATCTTCACCCGAGCATCAGTGTGTGACGGAGAAGACCAGACGGGAGCTAGGGAAGGAAGAGAGAAGCGGTGCAGCGCTGGCCATGGAGAGCACAACTCCGGCGAGGTCTGGACGGCGGCGGGAATTGAAATGTGGCCACTACCTTGGTTCACCGGCTCAACGGCATGGTGGACGAGCTAGAGGAGGCTACGGCGGAGTTGTGGGGTAGCTAGAGGTGGCGATTTTGTGGTGGCGAGTGAGATAGGTGACGGCGCTTGCTCGGCGTCGATGGCGGAGGTGGTGCTGTTGCGGTGGACGCTATGCTAAGGCGAAGGAGGAGGCAGGGCGTGTGCGGGTGAGTGGAGAGGTAGCAGGGCGTCCTCCACATCAAGCCGGCCAGTGTGCAGCGCGGTCAGGGCAAGCCGGGCACGTGGCGTCCACGCGGCGGCCACCTTCTGGCCTTGGTCGGCCATGACCGGCCTGATCAGAACGGCCATCAAGCCTGATGGAGCTGACTGACAGGCGATCTTCAATGGTGCTTATCTCCTAATCGACTCGGCCAATTACTAATTTAGTTGAACTACGTGATAGAGCTAGGTGAGTACTCCAATTAACTCAACATGAGCTCGAGCTAATTCGCCATGGATTTCAATCTACAAGGCTCCAAAGTCCCCTTCATGAAATTGGAAAACAACTCCAACACTTAGAAAATTTCTAAGTGCTGGAACAGCATTGATTTCTGGCTTGTGGGCCCTACTTGAGCATGTCCTGCACATTTTCATCACTTGGCTCCTAAACAAAGTTTGTTCCTTATAAAATTTGCTATAACTTTGCTTTAGGTTGCTCAGACATGCAAACACTCTAAGCTATACATTTTAAACAGTCAAACCAAGGAGCTCTAGAGGTCACAATAGTCAAACCATGACTTGGAAACTTAATTAGGCAAAATGATCAACATGAACATTGTTCCTAATGACATTCTAAGTATAACTAAGTTGCTTGAGAGGATAATTAGCCACACCACACATTGGTCACACCAAAATCAAGCATCACATGTATTGAAACAAGGAAAAACAAGTGACTTTGTTACTTCTGTTTCAAAACCATGTTTCATGTGTTTCATGAGTTTGTGGCATTATACTAGCTAACCATGTTTCACTAAAGTGAGTTGCACATGTTGCACTTGAGTGTTACACACTATTCATTTCCTAAAACAATCACACATAGAATATAACAATATGTTGCAATGTTTTAAAAGCATGTTTCCTACAATTCTAAGCTCATGAATGGATGAATGATGCTCATGTTTATGAAATGCAAGTGCAAATGTGGAAGCCAAACAACTGGGGTGTTACACTACGCTAATCACCTAATGAATCACTAAGTACTATGCAAGTAGATATCACTAAAATGGTATATCAACACCCTTGGTATGTTTCCTCAACTCTCCACTACTCAAATGGTCAGTTGGGGGTCTATTTATAAGCTCCACCGAGAAAGTAGCCATTGAGGGCGAAACCTAGCTTTCTGCTACTGACCAGATGCTATTGTCGTCCTGACTGGTCGCGCTGGCGCCGCTCTAGAACCTCTCTAGACTCGATCGGACGCCACTACCTGGCGCGTCCAGACGTTCGATCACACTGAATTATTGCCGCAACAATGAATAGTGAAGTCTGTGCGTCCAGTCACTACTTCACTCAACGTTCGGTCGCTACTACTGACACTTGTTGTTGCTGAGCAACTGATCGGACACGTCTGGTCCTCCTAGGGCCGCGTCCGGTCACCTCTGTCGAGCTCATTTCTTCACGATCTTGCATCCGGCTTGGTTTCTATCTTCGTGCTTAGACTTTGCTTGATATCTTGGGTCTTCTCTTGTGCTTCTAGGGTCTTGCTTATGATGTTGATCGTGGGATCATCATGTCGCCTTCGTCTAAGTCACATCTTGCACCCTATTGAACTACAAAACAATTACTTGTAAATTCATTAGTCCAATTTGGTTATGTTAGTCATCAAACACCAAAATCCAAAGTAAATGGCCCTAGGGTCCATTTTCCTTACAACCTACTAAGGCCATATGACATGATTCAAATTCAAACCTTAGTCATATACTACTTGTTTGAGCATTGAGCTTTGTCAAATTGTTGTGACCCTTGTTGAGATTCTCGTCTTGCACCCATGATCAAGACACACGTACACCCACAAATAAACTACTAACTCTTACACTGAGAGTTACACAAAAACATTTTTTTCCATCCACCAAAATAATACTCCATTCATTTTGTCATGCATCTCTCTCTCAAAAATTTCATATGGCAAAAAAATAGTACGGGCTATGATAAAAAAAGAAAAATATCCATGCCAAAAGGCATGAGAGAAAAAAAAGAAAATGCATGCCAAATTGCATGAAGAGAAGAAAAAGAAAAAAAGAAAGAAATAAAGGTAGCCCATACTTTCAAATAAAAGGCATTCATCCAAAAGAGAGAGATTCATGACCAAAGGAGTACCAAAAATATTTAGAATTAAGAAGCTATAAAAAATCCACACACTTGCACGTCTTGATCAAAGTGTATGACTAACATCTCCTTGAGGTCCAGTTTTTGATTTAGCAAAATATGTGATGGAAGTATGCCCCACTTTCATGCCTACCCAAAACTCCACTCAAATCCATTAGTGGTAGGATGTGAAAAAGAAGGCAATATCAAATGTCTTGGTGAGGTTTCATACACACTAAGCGATCGAGAGAATCATTTGAGGAACTTACATTTATTTTACAAAATTCATAAAACCTCCGGATAGATGGTTAATCAAGGAATGAATGATTGGTGATTCTATTACAACCGTTCTATCTTGCAACCACCCAAGAACTTGGAAAAGCTATACGCCCCACAAGGATCAAGGTAAAGGGTGGATAAAAATGCCAACTTATTTGAATTGTGGAAGAATACTTTGTTATAGGCATAGCACTTGTGAAATATATTTAGCATAGTAGCAACTCCTGATCAACAACTAAGAACTTAGTTATTTGCTCAGGAGGAGCAAAGGTTAAGCTTGGTGGATTTGTTGGCGGTCCTTAATGATAATATTCGACCACCAATTACTATCCAAAATGGGAGAAATAAACAAACTTTTGACACATATGCACTTACTTTTGACCTAGTTCCACTTGTATTGGAAGAAATATGTTTTGCAGGGAACACATTTGAATATAAGTGGAAAACAAAGCAAAATGTGCAATCCAGAAAGCATAATGCAAATTCTACAACAAAGAACCAAGCAAAGGCCCACTCTAATGAAGAATCTGGGCCAAGCACCGACGTGGAAGGGGCCCAGGCCCATCCAAGAACCGGCCACACAAAGGCGGTCGTGAGGTGGGCCCACCAGGGTGTGAGCGCACTAGGGGTGCGGCCGCACCCCAGAGGCTGCCTCCTAGGCCTAGCTTCCACCGACTGTTGCATGGCAGCATGCTATGGCAGTTTAGGATAGTTTCCTAATTTATTAGAGCCAAACCGATCATGAGCTAGTATAAATAGGAGGGTGGAGTTCATACTTGACACACACCATTTGGAGCTACACACCTTACTACCACCTCTTGTATTTTTACTTTTAGTAGTATTTTGTGAGCTAGCAAAGCTATCAAGGAGGGCTTGGCTCCTTAGAAGAAGAGAGACATCTTGGTATGAATACTATGAAGAGTTCTTCCATAGCCTTGTTCTCATTCCATCAATATAGTTATGCATATGAACTAGACTATAGTTCTCATGTTATAATCTTGACATATGAACTAGAATATAGTTTGTGTGTTATGATCTTAACATGTGCAACTTTATGCTTAACCATTCATATTACTTATATAAGTAGAAGTAGAGCTTGGAGTGAGGTGGTGGTTCGTCGTTCCTTCGGGTTTGCCCATATTCTTGCTTGTCGATCCGTAGGGTTGGAGTCCCGGGGGAAAATGGAAAGTTTTCTTGTACACGGGCATGGTGCTCAGGTGCATGGGAACTTCGGATATGACGGTACCCCCGGTTGAGGGGTAGGTGGCAGGTGGCGATAGCCCTATCCGTCCCTTATAATCCCCCATGTTTGGGTATTGTGTAGGAGTCTTAAAGTCTCTTGTTCTTGCTGGCAGACTAGTGCTCGGAGATCTCCGCGTCCATCTCACACTTAGGTCTATCTCTAACCAGGTAATTTATATGATAATTAACTGTTCTTTGCACGGCTATATTAGAACATGCCTGCTCCACTTAGGAATATTCTTTTATTCTTTGTTTTCCTTTTATCCTTGAGGTTGACTCAGATGTGTGTCCACTATCCATGAAATACTATTTTACCCCTGTCATACACTATTGGTTTACTATGCAAGTATGTAATCTTGTTCATATCCATGCTAGACTCTTATACATTGCCCTCCTTTGGAAAAATATAAATAATGATACCCTGAATACTTCCAGGTGAAATGCTACAACGATAGATCCATGCGCTTGCGGATATTATTTCTGTAATCATTAAGAACTATCGTGGTTGTTTTTCTTGGCGGCATTGCTAAAATTTATCCAAATCTTAGTGATGGTGCTAAGAAATACCGACGGGCATTTCTAGTGTCGTTGCCAGGAATGGATTCCATCTCCATACTTGGTGATTACACTAAGAAATGCCAACAATTCCCTTAAGGTCTTGGAGTGAGTAACCAAAAGCAGAGTGATGCTTTTCTAGGATGGTTAGTAAGTGGAGGGATTCTTCCTGAGAAAGTTTGTCACTTATGATCATAGGAGAATCCTGATCATTATTTAGAAAAGCATATTTAAGACCAGAAGGTAGGGGTTTAAGCTAAATGGGAGGCTTTGGTGGTTCCTTTAATTCATCTAAGGCTTTAGGCTCTATAGAGTCTCCGTCTTCTTCTTCAATGAAGAACTGGGCATCATCTTCAAGATTGGGTTCGATCAAATCATCAAGAGACGTAACCATAACCTCATCCATTGGGTCTTGCTCGGGACTTGGCTTAGTCTCAGTATTTAGAGATGAGTGATGGGTATAGATAGTTTAAAGTTTTTCCTGAGATTTACTTTCAAGCTCCCCATTTGTCCTTCTTGGATTAGTCTTTCGATGGTTGTCCTATCAAAAGGTCGAACTCCATGATATCAAAGATGTAAAAATTCAAATGAATCATGGTGTCCTTTACCTTGACAGGGAGGACGTAAAGTATCCCCAAACTTGGGAGGATATGTCCTAAAAGACTTTTCAAGTGCTTTGTTGTTGGGATTAAAGACATAGGCATGATATTAACACCCACAACTGGATTATACAGAGTATCGAAGGAAGTCCCATTAATGTAACAACAAATGGAAATAGAAGGTGATTCTAAGCAAACCATATTAGAGGAAAGCTTTGATTCTTCTAGCCACTCATTACTTATAATAGACACTAACTCCTTCGTAGTCTCTTTAAGGAAAGTTTCCTCAGAAGGGTCAAATATTTCTTTATGGGGTGATGACCTCTGGGGTTTCCTCATAGTATGATACTTCGAGGTGTTTCCATATTCAGCAAAAAGTTCATCCTTGAATTCAAGCATAAAATCCAAAATTGGAGTCTCCTCCTTTTCCGGTGGTTCAGGATTTGTGATAGCTGAAGTTTGTGATGGGTTTGGCAAAGATTCAGGTTCAGCTATCTGGGATTCCTCCTCTAGTAGTTCTTTTTCCACTTCTTCAGGGAATGGGGTGTTCTCTTGGATTTTATCAAGGATGCTTCTCCCCAAATTGACAGAGACATGCAAGAACGAACCTCCTAAAGCTATGTCAAGAAACTTCAAGGTTTCCTTATTAAGACCCATATAAAAGTGTTGAATAAGAATGGGTCTTTAATAGCAAGGTCAGGGCTAGTGTTAATAAGATTTTTAAAACATTCCCATGATGTGCCAAGAGATTCTTTTTTTTGTTTAAAAGATAGAACCTCTGATCGAAGGCTAACTACCCTAGAGATGGGGAAGAAGTATAAGCAAAAGCTAGAGCATAAAGCTTCCCATCTCCTTGCATACTTTCTATGGTTTGATTATATCAATGTTTAGCTCTTCCCATCAAAGAGAATGGAAAGAGCTTCCTTCGTAAGGTTTCATTTGACATGCCAATAAAGTGCAAGCATGTGTAGGTCTGCTCAAATTCGTCATCTTCGCCCGAAAAGGATTGTTCCCAGACCATGTTAATTAAATACGGGCGCAGCCCATAGCCAGGTGTTAGGATAGGCTTTGAGGATTAAGGTGGCTCTAGGCGTATGCTCGTAGGTGCAGCGTATTGGTGGATAGGAGTGGATTCCATAATAAAAGAATAAATAAAGAAAAGAAAAGATAAGATAAAAGGTTAAGCTAGGTTCGAAGTTAACTTAGCAACCGTTTCCCTACCAATGACGCCAGAAATGCTTGTTGGTATATTTTAGATGCACACAGATTAATCCGCAAGCGCATAGATACCGATGTAGTACTTCACCGGAAAGTATTCTAGAATATCAAACTCAAGAAAACGTGTGTGAGTTTCTAAGTCTAACTTAACCAGGAGTAGCAACAAGGCTTAGGATAAACACGAGCGTAAAGGGGATTCACTAAAGTTCTCTAATTCTAACTTGAGCTAGCTATGTCTTCAACTGTTCAACTGGGGAAATTACTAAGGAAAGACACCAACAGAGGATGCTTTCCATCGCAACCGTGTCCTACTTGGCCTACAGACAGGAGGTGGACTACAAATGACTCAAGAGTGTCACTCTCACGATCTACCACCGATCCGGAATGCAGGGTGCATCCATGAGTAACCAAAGTCAGCACCACGCTTACACTTAACAATTTCTACTTTAACCTAGACCCAATAGATTAAAGCACTCAAAAGAATAGCAAACCTGCTGAACCATATAAACACAATACTTACTTGAATCAGAAGTTGATTACCAGAGAAATCTCAGAAGCAAGCTCAAGTAGAACTTGATTCTACCAAGGTACAAGCCGTAGAGTGAGCACCGACAGGCCAGCACTTCCTCCAAACTCTTCCCTCACTCTCTATCTCACTATTTCTATTTACATAGAATAAATCATATCATGAAGGACTACTCTTCTCTTGATTGCTGACTGTGATCCTGATAATGAGGATGGAAATTTAGGATTTTAGGATGCTCTGCTGGAGGATGTAGGGTTGCCTTTTATAGGGGGCACCAGGGGTCCTGTGGGCCCATGAATCCATGGCAACGTCAAATCTGGACCCTCGAATCAAACCGACCTTGAGCAACGGCGTAGATTGAAGCTTTAAGATAGTGGAGAATCAACATTCGAAGCGGAGGGTGACAGGTGGGCCCCCTGGGCTGACCGGCCTACAGGTGGGGCCAGCCGGCCCCACCTAGTCAAGTCTCGGGTTAGGTCACGGTGCATTGTCTTCTGGATGGTTCTAGAGTCTTCCTAAGTCGGTTTCGTCGCAGATAAATGTGATTTGCTCTAACGAATAGGTCCACCTTACCGGTTTTTTGATTAAATCCTCCTACAAACACAGATTCAACAAAACTTGTATAATTTATTAGTTTAAACCCCTAGACCTATGTTGGTGATCCATTTTAATCATATATGTAGGATATGTTGATGGTTTATGATTGACATTAACTACCGTGAACATGCCCGAACTTTCACCACCGGTTATGTGAGAACGGTGATGCATTTCACCGTGGTTCATAGGCAGAGGGGGCGTAGAAGGATGACCCCACTAGCAGTGATGAACATTTTCATGCCGGATCGACATGATCCGGTGCGAAAACAACGCTGGTCTTCACAACCATATCATACGTCGAACCAGTTGTGAAAACATTTAGCACCGCCAGCTAGTCACGCAATGCCCGACGCACTTACAAAAACCGGCGGTGATAAGAAGTTTCACTGCCAATTTGATGATGGAAGGCCGCCGTGCCATTTAGAGCTAGCAGTGAAAATCGCTATCACTTTTAAGAGACAAAATATTTTAGACTCTATATTTGCCATAACAATATAATAAAACTTGTTTCACATGGAAGTTCATAATGATAAATTAAACTTGAGCACAATGGAATAAAGCCGTCCTTTCAGACTCTATGTTTTCCATAACAAAACAACTATACCTTCATTCACCTATTCATATCTTGATGAACCATCAGCACTAGCATACATAGATAATCCTTTCTCTAATACTTCTGGGTGTCCAAGCTTCCCTTCATTTATAAAAAGCCGCATAATGATTTAATCTATTGTTGGAACCTTGATCATGAATTGTATCATCCAACAAAAATATCTTATATCATTTGAAATGCTAACATGGCCACTAGTTAAGATCAAGGGAACTGACACCCGCATACATAGCTTATTACTCACTGTTTCAAATATCTTCCATCCAGTTATAGCTTACAGCTGCATACAGAGCTAACCCACCATCTCAAATATTAAGGCTACCTACAAGTTAAGATGAAAGGAATTCTCACAAGCTTCATAGACCATGCAGCGAGTAGGTGGTTGAACCTCTTTTTCAGGCACTTTTCTGGGCAAGAAACAAAACAAAGAATGAATAAGATGCATAAATAATGTAGCGCTGGAATGCTAAAGAAGGAAAACAAAACAATCTTGGCTTTAGGATGCATCATTGCTAGGATTTAAAAATTAGTAATTAGGACACCGGAATGTATTTGGAAGGCGATGACCATATTCTTTCATAGTTATTGGAATAGATACAAGTGAGAACTAGTAGCTAATAAGAGTATGTAGTCACTGCAGACTATAGCTCATAAATGCTCCCTAAATAAGAGGCTTCTAAATCCACATCAAAGGTTCATATGTAATTTGACATGTGTAATTAGCATTTGTCAGGTTCCGAGCAATATAGCATTACAGGTTCAGACTTCAATTCTGTGCAATAAGCAATTACAGGTTCAGAGCAATGAGCAAATCAGCTTCTAACTTCAGAATTCAGAGCAAGTACAGGTTATTGGTATTTAACCATTGCTAGTCTTGATATGCAGAGTTGGAACTCGTAGTGTTTCCAAATTATGAATGGTGTATGCAGAAAGCAAAATACTCAATATATCATAAGCATACTGATTGATTATGTGCATAATAAGGCCAACAGCCGGGTAAAAAGGAGACATGGACAGAATACTTGCAGGCAGGCAAATGTGTCCATATATCCCATGTAGCAGAAAGGAAGTGTCACAGATGTACTATATATGCACAAAATGAAATGCAGTATTGAGAATACAACTGCTTCTCACCAAAAACTGTAAAACTAGAAGGTCAAACAGCTTCTTCATTATTCTTATATAGCTGTCAACAATACTCTATCAGATTCTGAACCTGCAAAATCATTTTTTTTTTGTTGCTCAGAAACCAATAGAAGACTAGAATGTCAAACTCTACCCAAATCCTTGACATTCCAGTATTCAAAATAGAATAAACTCATCTTACAAGTTCAATGCCTTCACGAGAAACCTTTTTATTATCCTTAACAAAGCTGATAAATTCATCTTGCAAATGGCTAGGTCCGCTAGACATAAAAATACTTCTCCACCCCGTCCACATTTCGTTGTAGTCGCAGGAGTGCAGTAAACAAAGAACTGGGATGTGAATACAACTCATAAAAACCCTGCTTGCTGCATCTTGGAGAAGCTGCAGTCAATGCAAAATACAGAAGGCATGATCAGCACATGTTGCTGTAGCTCTCGCAGGAGCTGTACCTTCCTGCCCGATGTCAAGACGCAGTATCACCTCGTTCGCCATCAACAGTTGCATACGGGCATCACTGAATAGCATTTTTTCCCACTCACTCAGGTTGTTTGCGGTGTTCTTAAGTGGTTGTGTAGTACCATACCATTAGCGGGGAGGTTCCATTTACTGGCTTTGCACAGGCAGCTGCGACCGTTTCAGTGAAACCCGGAATTCTGACCCAGAACTGTTCAAACCTGAAAGTGGCCCTTCTCGGGCGCAGCTGCTGGTTGCAAAAAGAACAGGGGGCAGTGATCTGACAGCGAACTTGGCAAGGCGTGCAGTGTGATCGCTGGGAAAATGTCGGCCCAAGCTTGGTTGCAGAAAACTCTATCAAGGTGCACGATGGTTGGTACAGCTCTTCCATTGCTCCGAGTGCATCCTGTTTTGCAGTCTTATCTCAAGCAGCTCGTTTGCATCCAAGGCTCTTCTGAATTGGCTTATGAGTGAACGATTGATATTCCCATTGTTTTTATCCTGGGCTGCATAGATGAGGTTGAAGTCCCCCAAGCATAACCAGGGCATGGCGGCAGCTGGTTGACAACTCACTAGCTCTGCAAGGAAATCCGGCTTTGCACTGTGTTCTGTTGGCCCATATACTGCTGTGATTAGGATTTAGGAATGTACTGTTGGTTAGTTTCATAGTCAGTTCCATGGTTACAGAATAATCCTTTATGACCTGCTGTCCCGCTGCTACCAAATCTGTGTCCCAAGCTATGACGATGCCACCTCTAGTGGAGTTCGCTGGCAGGTACTCCAGGCTCCACAAGGTCTGCCCCAAGAATTCAATGGCCGACAGATCATCTATTTGGCTTAGTTTTGTTTCCTGCAAACAGATTATGTGTGGCTTTGCTTGCTGTATTAGCAGTCTTACAGTTTCTCGTCTCGCTGTGCTGTTCAGTCCACGGACATTCCAGTTCAGCAGTTTCAGATCGTTGTCATTCATCTTGGCACCAAAAAAAACAACAAGCAAGACATGGCCAGCAACCGAACATTGTTACTACAACTGAAGAAGTTAAATAGTACACCATCGCTGAGCACACCTCTGGACTGAGCCCCTCCTAAGGTTCCACCATGGGCCTTCCACCAGTTCAAGCCACAGCCCCTCACACAACATCACAAATGGGAACAATCCTAAGTTACCGGTCTGTAACCGGCCGGTGCTGGCAGTACACTAAGACACATTGAGACTGAGAACTACGTTCTTCTCTTCTGCTGCCACTGGGTCTTCAGGGAACCTACATCTCCCATGCTCCAGACTCGTGGCTTTGAACTGCCAAAACTAGTTCAGGCAGGTTTCTACTAGCCATTGTGGCCCTGTTGTCAAAACTGGCCCGGGGCGGTTTATGTTGGTGGGCGCCAAACATTGCCCAAACTGGCCTAGGCTGCCGGTTTCCTCTGAAACTTTGTCTAATCTGATCCAAATTCGACTTTTTTTTTCTCTCGCACGTGGCTTTCTAATCCATCTTTAGTTGACTGATTTATATTTTAGTTGTCAACAGGTTGCTTTTGTCCACAGTGGATACGTTTGTTGCTCTGTGTTTTTGTAAAAAAAGGAAAAGGTGTCAGGTGGCCAGCCTTACATAAGAGAACCGAACAGGTTTGGGTTCAGTAATTATTTAACAACAGAAGGGGCGAGATACTGACGAGAACAGCCGGCTATTTTTAGGGTTTTGGAATTCGCGGATGCTCATGAGATACGACTTGTAAACATCTTGGAGTAACAAAAATCAATGTTTGCTATTTAATGATTTGTAATGCCGTTCCTCATCTTCGCTTGTCGTTTTACATGTAGCTTTTGGTTTTAGATTGATTTCTTATTCTCATGAATAGATTTGTTTTGACCCATCTAAAACTGTGCTAGGGGACCAAGTTAATGATCTAAGAAGTTTTGTCACTATTACTTACTTCATTAGGGTTCATGTTGTATCGCTTGTTTTCTTTGAGATACTCGCACCGTAGTACCCATAGAGGACGGTTTTTTGTGGTTGCTTGCGGCAGTATAGGACAAACAAAAGTGTTAGTTGCATGCTACATATAGAAAGGAGAGGCCCTCTTTAATACTATACTACACATCATACAACATTTATTTAGAAAATACCGGCCAATTTGTCTTTGCGTCCATCCACTTCTTTGTTCATTCTATATTGTATTTTCCACTCATGAACTTGTACCATGTGTATGCACAGCCGAGCCCGAATAATGGAGAAGTCAATTCCAAACTATCATCACAAATATAGAAATATTCATGTATGCATGCATATCTCGTCTTACCTTTCTATAAGTTTCAAGAATTTTTTGTACTTCTCCAACGGGTAATCAGCTGGATCAAGGACCAGCATCCTTCCATCTTTGGCCCAGATCGTTATACAAATCCGGTGGTTGCTATATATATACTAATAAAATTAATGCAAGTGTTAAGGCCAGAAGTCAGTTATTCATAACTTATTAACGAAGACTAGGCAAAGGTAGACATATGCAAAGTTGTAGGGAGCCATTACACACCGCCTGTCTTGAAATTTAACAATGTGTTTCCTATGTAGGTTGCCTCGCAAAGGTTGAGTTCTTTTTTGCAAGCTATTTTTAATCAGCACAAGTTCCTTGTTTGTCTTGCCCTAAAGACCTTCGTGCCTCGGTCCAATCCTCAAAGTGTGCTCGTCCTCACTTATTCTCATCCGGTTGAGATACCTGATATTTTTCTGCTGTTGAACCATCGGATTGTCACTAAGCCTCATCTCCCGATCTTTATGTTGCATTCTATGTAACACAGGCCCATGTTAGAAATTATGTGACATAACCATATATTAAGAACATATAATTGTACGAGTGACACTTATAGGCACAAAACTGTCAAGAACTGGATGTCAAATCTTTTGAGGCAGAACCAAGGTTTTCATTTTCAGAAATTAAAATTTATCGGGGGTCACAGATAAAGAGGATAAACAGGATATATCAGAAATATCGGACCAAATTTAAATAAAATTTGATTTGAATTTAAGTAAATTTAAATAAATTTAAACAAAATTTGTACGAAAAAGATAGATGTTTTCTTATCTTCACCTACGGATAAAATGGATATATGGGAAATATCAGGAGATTTCAGCCGATAAAGGAAACCATGGGTAGAACATCATGTCAGTGTCCTCGAAATCAAGCATAACCTTGCTTAGGACACTAAGAAAAGCAATTTCTAGTACATTTGCATTCATCATATTGATACCAACCATAGACGCTCTCATATATATACCAGTCATGCAACTTCTTCATTGAGCTCAGAACCTCGTAATATTCATGCCACGGGAGTAGACGCCTATCCGGCACATAATGTTTGGGGACATCTTCATAATCATATTTTTGTTGGCCTTCCTATTATCTTTGAGAAGCCAGACTTGCTGGCATGGTTTGTGCTACTAGTAGTCTTTTTCCTCAGTGGTGTCTTCTTGTATGTCGTGACCATTTGGGGCACAATAGAGTCTTTCCCTTTGAGTTCGGCGCCTTTAGGTTATTGATTCTTTCCTCTCATTCGGGGAAGGTGGATTCTTGGTTGTGATGGTGGGTTATGATCTGGCTCTTTATGTTTCATGGCTTCTTGCCTCTCGGTCAAGGTTGGAGCCTTCTGAGTTGTTGGCGAGGGTGCATTATGTTCTCGCTCTTCAAGATATGACAACCCTTCTTGTTCCAACAATCTAAGTAATGACATCGAAAGAATAAGATCATTCAACCTGATGTATTGGCGAGGCCATAATATGAACTTGTTGATAGCTTGTCCGAGATTCACGTTCCCCTCTGAAGTAGGGATGTCTAACAAGTTGTCTTGGTGTCCTAGAATGACTCAACACTTCACCTTGGTGTACTCATCAGGAATGTGTTGACAATGAATGTTGCCCAGAATCACCAAGCCGGTGGCTTCTAATGTCACGACAATGGTTATACCATATGATATAACTAGTGAGCAAGCTATTTGTCTGACGATGTCATCAACTGCATACAACTCCATGTTTGTCGTAGACCCTATACTGCTTAGAATGGCTGGCGAGGTTACGAGGGTTGTCGATGACCAACTACTAAGTCTTTTTTAGCATCCTCCTTGAAATGCTCTCTCATAGCATCTTTCTTGCTCAACCTTGAGGAGATACCTCGGACGCGGCCGAGGTGCTCTGGGTTGCCCAACCCTCGACTAAGGATGTCCCTCGCCCTTTTCGTGTTTGAATGATCCTTCCTTCTCCTTAATAGCAATTGTCATTATTTTATTAGTTGCTTCCTTGCCAAGGACTACCTCCGAGGTTGTTGGGCCAGTGGAGGTATGCCCCTCCGCAAGGCACTAATAAAACTGTCGCCGAGGTGCCCCCTCCATCATGGCTCTACGAAGTGAACTTGGTGCTTCCTCCTCTGGGGATCAATGGAACCGACCACACATTGTTGAGTTGTTGTTGGTAGGAGAGGAGTCGCACCCATGCATAGATCTACCAGTGTCGATAGGGGTTAGGGGTCCCTTCAATGTGCCTGCCACCAAGGGGCCTCCACCATATCTTTGGCGGTGGAGGTCAAAGAGTAGGGAGAAGGAGAGGCAACATTAATGAGAATCCGAGGGTGATGGAGATCAAGCCAAAGAGGTGCGATGGTGAGAGATCAAGGGAGAGGAAGACACGGTGTTGTGGGAGAGGAGAGATTGAGAGAGAGAAGTGAGAGGTGGGAATTATGGTTTGGCAATGCCAACTCCTTATTTCGTTGTTCATGTTTTGAGGCAATTTGCAACTTTGGTGTAGGCCTCTTTTTAGAGAGGCAGGCTTTCTTGGAGGATCATTTTTTCGTAAATATGGCCTATTTACAAAGGTAGTTTTCTTAGGAGACAAATTTGGCTAAAGCTATTTGGCCCCTATTTGATTTAAAGAGGAGGTAAGTCAGTAGTGTTGTCTCTGGAAATAAAATCAAGTCTCCTAAAGTAGATTTTGTAGTAGTGATCCTAACCCCCCAAGTTCATCCAATGAATTTCTATCACTTATGGGTTTGATTGGTTTCCTGTATTAGACCGTATGCAGCATAACCTAATAAGCCAACATAAATATATGCATTGTCTTTATGTTCGGTTGTCCTGCGTAGTTAAGCCGTGTCCAACAAAATTGTGTTTGTTAGTTCATATTTTATTGTATATAGTTGCCTTATATGTCCTATTAGAGGTCTCATATTTCTCATAAAGATAGAGAATGTGTAAATATTTTATTTTTGTGTATCCCTCGGCTTATCCAAAGTTGTATTGCCTAACAGAAAAAAATCTGGTGCACTAGAGCTAATGTTGCATTGGTCTACTTTGAATATTGTGCAAGCCTGCATAATAACCTATGCAGGCAACCAAACATGGGAAACTGCACTGCACAAGCTCTAATATTAATGTAGGTAACCAATCAAACCCATGTGTCTTAAAGTTGCAAGCCTATGCAGAGCTTAGGTTGGTGGACTAGTCTAATCCCTCTGTCCTAAAATGATAATCGTATTTCAATATTCATACAGAAATTAATCAAAATTTTTCAAACTTTGACCAACAATTATTAAATTACATTTAAAATAGGATATCAAACTTGCATCAATAAATTTGTATTCAAAGTGCCTCTGACATTATATTTTGACTCTTTCGTGAATAACAACATATAGGAAGAAAAATAGTGGTTGAAATATATTTTGTATGACTTTTTGTTGATTAAATTAAGCTTATCATTTTTGGAGAGGGGATATTTATTATGTTTTTTTTTCATGGAAAGTTTGAGGTTTGCATCGTATACGAGAAAGACTTAATAATATATATAGTCAGCTGCTGGCTGTGTATTCATTCCATGTCACTTAAAGTCTTCATCAGTAAAAACCCATAGGTCTGGACGTCTGGCTATTAGGTTGGCTTCACTGAAGATATTAAATATTTAAGACTTGTATATGTGCAAATCATCTCTTGTGATCTATTGTGGGTGGCCAACTCACCCGACCAACATGAAAATATGCTCAAATAAGAGGAAAATTCATGGCTGGTCCTCAAATTCAGGTTTCCAAACTTGGTTTCAGGTCTCATCTGGATACAAACGGATCATAGCCTACTTCTTACGCTGGTATGTCTGACGTGCGAGACCCAGCTGTCAACCACTTTTCCCATCTTCTTCTCCCTCTCGCCGTCGAGTAGAGGCACTGGGCACGCCGCGATGGGGCCCCGCGCCGGAGGCTCGCGCTGGCAAGCGCGACGGCGGCGGCGCTGGCAAGGGCAGGATGGTAGGGCGTCGGCGTATGGCTGCCCGTGCAGGAGCTGCGGCTGCAGGCTGGCGTTGGGCGGCGGAGCAGCGGGCTGGCGCTGCCTAATCTCTCTCTCCTCGGTCTGAAGCCAAGTGCTATTTGCAATCTCCTCGGTCAACATCAAGGTGCTGACAACCATTGTTTTTTCATTTGTGAGATCTGCATTGAAATTTTGGCCACCTACGGAGTTGTGAGTTGAGATTCATAAAACGGATGCCCGCGAGGTGTGCAGCGGCCGCGCAGCACAGCTGGGTGCCCGTGCGTGACAAGGGCGGGGGCGGCGCGCAGCGGGGGCCCGGCACGGCTGGGCAAGGCTGCCCGCGGGAGCGGCGGCGGCGCGGCTATGCCGTGAAACACGACATACGGGAGTAGTCTGGGGTGGCTGGAGGAGGGCCGACCACGCGCACCGGCTGCTCGCACCGGAGTCCATCCGCGCGCAGGCTCTCGGCAGAGATGGAGTGGAGGTGGTCGAGCGCGCGCGAGACGGAGGCGTCGACGGAGGCCTCCAGGCGGTGGAGGGAGTCGAGCGCGCGGTTGGTGCGCGCGTCGAAGGCCCTGCGGCGGACACGGAGCCGGAGTGGCTGTACTCGGCGGCCGGCTCGTCGGCTGCCGAGGAGCCCAAGTGGCCGGTTCGAATGCGAATGCAAATGCGATGGCGTGCGTGCATCCCGGTGACCGCGACATGGAGGAGGCGGCAGAGGAACGTGGCCGGGAGGGGGCGCGTCGGTGGCGGCAGCCGGGCGTGCTGGTCCGCTTACGAGGAAGGCCGAGGCGCCGGGTTGCCGCGTACGAGGAACGCTGATGCCGCGGCTGATGCCGGGTTGCCGGGCACAGGCGCACAGCCGCGCTGCGGAAGCAGGCCAGTAACGCCATGGCAAGGAGCCTAGAACGCTCGGCCTCCTGCTCCCGCCGACGGCAAGTGCCCTCGCCCGTGAGACGACGGCGGCTCCAGCTTCCCGTGCCTGGAGATGGAGGCACACGCACGACGTCGACGGCAGGGGTGCCCAGGCCGGCTAATGACCATGAACGTCTTTGCCTTCGTGGATCACAAGAAAAAAATAAATAAAAATATTTCCATCAAACATGTGGGCCCCACATGCAGGAGCCACCCGTGCTAAAGTCAATGTGTCAAGTCAACATCTAGAGCGGGTTAGGACTGGACCATGATGACACCCTAAGCTAAATTCGTATGTTTAGAAATAACATTTTAAAAGTAGAGAGATCTATATAACACATCTAGCCAACTTGAAGAGCTGCTCATGAATTTTTCTCCTCAAATAATATGGTATCACCGCCCATCAGTACATATACCCAAGAGTAGGAAGAAGCATAAACGGCTGTTCCAGTAGTATACGTTCTAATCTATGTCGGGCGAAATCTAAATAAGAGGGTATTTGGATTCAGTGATTACAATTTATGAGGTATGTCGGAAGAATGTCGCATGTGGTATTTGGATACTAACAAAAAGCAAATTACATAATACGTCAGTACTGCACGAGACGAATTTTTTAAGCCTAATTAACCCATCATTAGCACATGTTTACTGTAGCAAAACATTGTCAAATCATGAACTAATTAGGCTTAAAAGATTCGTCTCATAAATTAGTCGTAAACTATGTAATTAGTTTCATAATTAATATATATTTAATACTCATTATATGTGCCAAAACATTCGATGGGACAGCAACTAAAATTTAGAAGAGGCAACAAACACCCTGTTAACTCCGGAGGCTCAGGTTGTAATCAATAAATATAGTTGAATTAAAGAACACTAATCGTTAGTACTAGTACTCTGTACTCCTAATCAAGTTTAATGGCAAGTGGAGCAGGAGTCAGGGAGTTGAGAGAGGGAAACGAGGACAAGTTGGATCTCGCGTCTAGACGAGGCGGTGGGCACGGAGCAGGCCGCGCATTTGGACGAGTATGTTTCCTCGTTGCAGCCGTCGGAGGAGGTGGGGATGATGGTGCGACGATGCGCCGGAGCTCAACAAACTTGTCAAGGCGCCGGACCTGGGCAACGTCACGCGGCGAGCTCAGGCACGCATCAAGCACCGGCGGATCTAGGATTTCAATCATGAGTGTACGGACAAAAACGATATAGTTCATCAACACGGGTATATCATAGGTTCGCTTCGCTAAAAAAACAAGCTAAAATACTATTCCGGTTAATTTAATGTGAGAGAAAAATACTGTTCCAGCTAAAAAAACAAGCCGAAAAAACGGATTATAAGAGAAGCGAGCAAGACCATAATTAGATCACTAAATGATGATAAAATAGTTACGATTACATATAGATTGTTGGGACAAAGATACACGAGTGGCGGAGGCTAGAGCATATGCAAACTAACGGCAACAAAATAATTGTGTGATGTTATATAGGGATGACAGGTAGGACCTTCGCTTCCCATCCTCGGCTGGGCGAAGGACCGGAATGCGGTGTCGAAGGTCCTCTGTGACAGAACCGTCTAATCTAATGTCTCTCAGGAGTACTTGTCTTTCATTAGACACTGAGTATTCAAGGGAGGACACTAAATTACGTAGTTCCGTCAAGCACACCCCAAGGAAAAACCTAAAAATCCACAATTTCCATTAGGATCACAAATGAGAGCATAAAGCATACAATATTCTTAAGTCATTTCTTACATCATTTTTCATGTAATATCAGAGTATAATATTTATTGTTTATAACAACGGAATATAATCATGCTATCAGAGTTTCGATGGAAGCAAGATCATTTAATGACAAGTTAAGCATTAACATGATGATCCGTTATATACATCATAACAGGTTATAAGTTTTTCCATTGTAAAACATTGTGGATGAAATTTTCAAATAAACTCTATGTCAGCAACGCTAAGGAAATCCTCGCTGAGCCTACGAGGAGGTTTCCACACACAAGTGTCCGCTCCACATGTTCCTGTCATCTGCATTAGGGTAGAATAAATTCTGAGTACTCAATTGTACTCTGTAAGACTTACCCGTCAGGAGGAAAGAAAAAACTCCAAGGATATGCAAGGCTATCTGACTTGTGGATTTATTGCATTTGCAGGAGCAAAACTAAACGTGCGTCCTTGTATTCAATTTTATTAGCAGTTATGATTAGTTCATTAACTAACCATTCTATGTAAGCACATATGCTACTTTCAAGCAGGTGGTAAGGCGTCAGAACTATTTTACTATATTTTATATTCCAGTTCTTACTACGGTGCTAGATCATAGACAAGTCGTACCGTATTATACGGTGATTCGTAAACCAATGTATCCCGGCTGGATACCCCGAAACACACGCCCCGCTTGTATCCCAGGTATAAACAGGACCAACCAACCACTCTCCTGTTAAGGGGTCTAGGTCCCCATTCAAACTTGGACTCCAAACCCCCACTCTTGAGTCCTAGACTCAATGTAGTGCTTAGACCTCCACCATCCCTGCCTCTAATCAGTCAGTCCGAAAAGAGCCAGAACACATGACAAGAGAGCAACAAGCCTTCCCGCTCCCATAAGCAAGTATGTGCTCCGGATAATAAGTTTGTGACCTGACTAGAATCCAATGCAACAGCCGGTCCTTAATCGACACAGGCGGGACAAACACAACCAGAGCCTCGCTCGTTTACCTAACCAAGTCCAAATCCAAATCCAAAGTATGGTCCCGTCCAGTCTCCAATTATTATCCATATATATTCCATGTGATAGTAACATGATAATAGTAACAGTAATATATTTCCTATCTCTCGCGAGTGACAGGCAATCACTCGATTTCTACCGGAGTCCTATAGCATAGCAATCTACACGATTCTGTTATACTAGTAAAACTCATATGATAAGGATATATATATATATATATATATATATATATATATATATATATATATATGCAAGTGGGTTTCATTCAACTCCTTAAACTTAATGCACAAGCATAAAATAGAGTTTAGAATAATAGGGGTTATGCACCGGGGCTTGCCTGGGTAAGATATAACCAAGTTAGCTTTCATCTTGGTGGCATGATCATCAAGTCACCATCTGCTTCCGCTACTCCCGATGACTCCGCGATCCAACATCGCTCCTATCATGAAATACGTGGATGCAACGTAGGGACGTAAATAATCAACGGCATTCGCAACTCTAAAATACAATTACGTCTCGCAAGCTAACGAGCTAGCTCTGATGACTAACGTACTAGACCACGTATCTAAGTTGTCGAACTAGGCGTTAATTTCCCACAATATTCTAGTTATAAAATCCCTAGGTGTTTTGATATTTTATTGATTTAAACATATATTTTTGAACTAGGGCTCATTTAGCTACCTTAGAAAACTAATTATGATGAAGCTACAAAAATTACAATAATCACCTAATAATGTTAGTAATCTACTATAAAAAATTCAGGGCCAGTACTACTACCAATTCATCACAATAATTCCTACAAGTTCATATTTTACCCATTTTAAGTGCTTCAAATTAATTAGCTACTCTTGAAAATTCTATGAAACTAAGTTTACAAAATACATTAGTAGATAGGTCATGATTTTAGGAACCTAACAAAATTAGTTTCATAATTTTTGGACACCTACATGATTTTTGGACACCTACATGATTTTATATGATTTACCTAGATAGGTCTTCTTCCTCGCCTTTTCCTATTCACTTCACTATTTTGGTCCTTGCTTAAACATGAGGTATACAAGAAACATTGTAGCGTTTCAGATTTGGTGAGGCCAATGATGATGAAAAGAACTAGGAGGTGGCACTGGTTGGTTTTCTACCGGCGCGTGTCACTTGCAGATCTGTCTAGGCAAACAAACAGGCCCTTCGTTTCTGCCTTAAACTATTTTTTCTATCCAATGCTTGCTTTATTCTACATTTCTGTTTCATATGCTCCAGTGCCACCAGTGAGACCTTATGGTATTTTGAACGTGTAACATATCTGAGGCCACATTTCTATGCCAATGATGTCTACATGGCTGTTGGATGTATTAGGATGTAGCTCTTATGTTTGCTTTCTGTGTCTTCTCCTTGTTGACAACCAAGTTATCCATTTAGTTCCAAACAAGATGAAGGCATTGAAATCAAATCAATGCTTTGTGTCCATCATTCACATGACTGAGGCAGTAATTAATGTCTAAGCTGCACATGTTGCTACTAATGCCAATGATGATCACTACCACTTGTTCACTGACATTCTACTTATGAAAACTGAGGTAGCCTGTTTGGGTTGTGTAGATTTGAGATGAGTCATCCCTGCTATGTTGTGTTCGATGGCCATGAGCCAGGAGTTTACTACAACTGGTCTGACTGCCATAAACAAGTTCATAAGTTTCATGGTGCTTGTTATAAAAAGTACAACTCCTATGAAGAAGGAATTGCTGCCTTCAAGTCAAGAACCAACTCAAATCTTGACTTAGCTCATGATGATGACTTCTATCTTCAAAACCCAACAGCTGCTCCACGCTCTTCAACCTTCAAAATTGTTGTAATTGTAGTCCTCTTAATCTTTGTCTGTCTCCTATGAAAGAAGCTCTGAGCTCGTGTACTGATTGTAAGTGTGATGGTTAGACTTTATTTAGCTGGAATTATAATGGTTACAGCTCTATTAACTGCTACTCTAGTTTGTATATATATATATATATATATATATATATATATATATATATATATATATATATATATATATATATATATATATATATATATATATATATATATATATGTGGTGCTACTCTAAATTTAGATGAGGTCGTATCATGAAAATTGTTAATGGTTGTTAAAGTTGCACTTTGGTATGAGTTGTGGACTTCACTGATGGATCTTTGTTGGATTATTTTCCTCCTCAGTGGTCTCATTACTAAGCAAGCTCTCATCCTACTGCATGCACACAACGAAATGGAGGAGGCCCCCAACAAGAGGAACGCACTATGTTGGGGTATTAACCTCTATACCCTTATGGCTAAGCTTGGGCCGACCCGGATCAGTGGGTCCAGTCCACCAAAAGACGACGCGTGGCCCGGCCAACCTGTTCAGATTCCCGCGCAAGGAGTCAAGACAGATTTAGCGATCAAGCAAGATCTTGGTCGGTTAGAATAGGAATCCTTATCCGGCTACCTATGGCAATTGTAACTGACTAGGATTAGTTTCCAGATCTGTAACCCTGCCCCCCGGACTATATAAGGTGGGTAGGGGACCCCTCTAAAAAACATCTCTCATTGACATACAGCAATACAACCAGACGCAGAACGTAGGTATTACGCCTTCTTGGCGGCCGAACCTAGATAAAACCTTGTGTCTGTCTTGCGTCACTGTCTTGTTTGTGGCTTGCGCATCTGTCTGCCGACAATCTACTACCTTGGGCATACCCCTAGGTAGACTACCGACCATATTTCGTCGATAGTGGCGCGCCAGGTAGGGGGTGTGCGTACTGCTCTCTAAGCAAACAAGATGGTCAACATCCCTGGCTCCATGGCTACGCCGAACGGCCTCACATTCACCGTCGGCCAGATCACCTGGACCACTGGCTCCGATGACTTCATCGCCATGACCACGGAGGAGGCGTGGATTCAGTCCGCGCCGACCACTGCTTCACCTACATTGGCTACGGCTCCGACCACGGTGGATACGGCTCCGGCCACGATGGATCGGGCTCTGACCACGGTACATCTGGCTCCGACCACGCCTACATCATCTTCAGCCACGCCGACCACTCGTCGTCCGCTTCCCCGCTACGAAGGGAAGTAGATCGACAACACTGACCTGCTCGACTCCATCGATCGGGTCGGCACCAAACTCGCCGAAACCCTAGCTCTGGTAAGTGCAATTCAAAGTTGACCTAATGAACAGGTAACCGCTCCCCACAAGAGACCTACCCGACCCGCTCGGGCCAGTCGTCCTGCACGACTTGGTACAGATCTCGTGGTCATATCTACTCCTGAAGAGCGCTCCGCTCATTGCCGGCCAGCCTTCGTGATGGGACTTCGGCTCTCTGAGTGCGAAGCCTCGACGGAGAACTACTAGGTCCAGCCCTATGGCCTACGAAACGCTGCCTCCAACTATGCATATAATATACAGCACTGCTCAGATCTGTGTCTTGTACATTGACCTCGGCCGAAGCCACGCAACTTCGTCAATATGATTTGGATTGAGGATTATCAAGAAGAATCCGTCCACATGGTCCAAGAGGGTGACTCCAGCTCCTCGTCTGGCATCGCATCTAATGCCTCCGTCCACACCGAGCTCCAGCATCACGATGATGAAGGCATCGAATACGATCTAGAAATCCTAGACCACACCCCGGGGTTCCCACAATTCCTGTCTTTCCCACCAAGGCGAGGGGATTTGATCAATGTTGTCAGCAATGACGAACCGCCAGCAGTTGGCGAAATAGAATAAGAAACGATTGCACGCGAGGCATGCAATATTGACCAGTTTAATCACCGGCAAATCGAAGCTGAAGCAGAAGAGGAGGCACGACGCATAAGGGTCCAGTCACGCGACCTCAACATTGCTTTCGACAGGGTGGGGGACAAACAGGTCTTTAGGACTCCAAGCGCCAACATAGCCGTCGCCATGGCGACAATGCAATGGCTACCCAACACCCCCGAAACCCAGGCGGTTCGCGGTGATATACAAGCTTATCTGACGGCTGCTATGGCTCAGACCGCAGAGATGGTGAATCAAGCCCGGGCTCCATCCGTTTCAGTCGAATCAAGCCATAGCCGCCAATACTCAAGTCGCTCATAGCCACCCAACCAACGTGGCTCGCGCAACAACGACCCATCAGACAACCATCAAGGTGGAAACGGTGGTCATGATGGTGGTCGGGACAACAACCGCCGTTGGGAGGACAACCCCCATGACGTTCGGGATGACAACCGCCGAGATAACTGCGATAATCGCCGCGGTCACCACGGTCGTAGGGTTAATCAGGATGGCAACCAGGATCGCCGTGATGGCAATAACGATCTCCGCCGCTACCTCGGGGAACACGATCTGCGTGATCGCATCAACCAGAGAGCCAAAGATCGAGCATCCCACAAAAGTTATTGCCGTATGGAATATGACACTGCCAACAGCCCGCCGGATTTGAAGCAGTTTACTCCGCACCTTCGCCAAGTCATATGGCCCAAGAACTTCAAGCTCGAGAAACTTCAGAAGTACGACAGTAAGGAGAACCCTGAATTATGGGTCATGCTCTACGAAACTACGTGCAGATCAGCCATGATTGATGAGCACGTTATGTCTAACTACTTCCCAGTCGTTGTTGGCCATGCAGGTCACCAATGGCTGGTCAGCTTGCCGGCGAATTACTTTGATTCTTGGCAAGAGCTCAAGCAAGCCTTCATCGACAACTTCATTGCTACTTGCGAACAACCCAACAACAAATATGATCTGCAACGGATTCGAGATCGAAAAGATGAGCCACTGTGCGAGTACATCTGGCATTTCTCGGAGATGCGCATCAAAGTCCCATCAATCTCCAACAATGAGGCAATTGAGGCTTTCATCACTGGCCTCCACTTCCATGACGCCCTAAGGGACAAGCTCCTCCGCAAGAGACCTGAATCGGTCACAGCACTCCTAACCATTGCTAAGAAATATGCGGACGCCGACGACGCTAAAAAGATAATTATCAAAGAAGCAGCAAGGGTTCCACGCTCCGACCACCCCCCACACCACGACGACTACCATGGCAACCGTGGTCAGAATGACAATTTTGACCGCCGCAACCAACGCAACGACTCCCACGACCACCGCGACCAACGTAATCAGCGGCGTAACCGCCATGACGATTACAGGGGCAAGCGTGCTCGGGAAGACGACGGCGAGGTCAACACTGTTAAAAAAGGTGGCAGACGTCGTAACTATGAAGACGACTACGCCAAAGCATTGAAAGGGCCCTGCCAGCTCCATCCTAAGTCAAACCATACCATGGAGAATAGCCGCGTTCTCAAGTCTATCTACACGCGTCAATAGGCTCTGGATACATCCGACAAGCCTAACAACGCAAGGGAACAGCGCAACGAGGATAACGACGATGAAGACGTAGATCCTTGTCACAAGTACATTAAGCCAACTGATCGTGTGCACACCATCATCGGAGGCAAAGTGTCCATCGAGACCAAACGAGAACGCAAGCTGCTCGCCCATGCTTGCTTGAACATGGCCAACACCGACAACCTCCTCACCGATCCACGGCTCCCTCCGTGGTCTCACCGCGAAATCTCCTTTAGCAGAAAGGACCAATGGGCCGCAATACCTGAGCCAGGACATTTTCCCCTAGTCCTCGATCCTTGTATCAACAAGGTTCAGTTCAATAGAGTACTGATCAACGGCGGTAGCTCCATCGATATACTATTCAAGAATAGTCTGCCCACCCTGAAGATAGCCTAGGCAGACCTCAAGCCATACGAGGCATAGTTCTGGGGTGTTCTCCCCGGATAGAGCTCTACACCTCTCGGGCAGATCACGCTACCTGTGCAGTTTGGGACCCTGGACCACTTCCGCACTGACTACGTCAACTTCATGGTCGCTGACTTCGATGGCACCTACCATGCTATTCTTGGTCGACCATCACTCACCAAGTTCATGGCCATACCTCATTATAGGTATCTGGTGCTCAAGATGCCTACCAAGAAAGGAGTTCTAACCCTCCGAGGCAACGTGTATGCAGCTTATACCTGCAAGGACAACAGTTTCAAAATAGTAGAGGCTCACGACCTCTCTATTCGCATGGCTGAGACCATGCTCAATGCCAAGAAGACCTCAACTGACCACCTGGAGATCCCGGAGCTTGAGGCTCCATGCAAGAACATCAAGTCCAAGGAGCACAAGGTGATCTAGCTGGTCGACGGTGATCCTAGCAAAACGGCCCTTATCGGGGCCAACCTGGATCCCAAATAGGAAGACGCGCTCGTTAGGTTCTTAAGGAGCAACGTGGATGTGTTCACATGGAAACCTACTGACATGCCCGATGTACCTCGGAACTTGATCGAGCACTCCTTGAATGTCAACAGCAAGGCCAAACCTATCAAGCAGAAGCTACGACGGTTCGCTCGCGACAAAAAGGAGGCGATTAGGGTAGAAGTTACGTGGCTTTTGGCAGCCGGATTTATCAAAGAAGTGTATCATCCGGAGTGGTTAGCCAACCCAGTTCTTGTACACAAAAAGAATAATGAATGGAGAATGTGCGTTGATTACACTGATCTCAACAAACACTGCCCTAAGGACCCCTTCAGCTTACCTCGCATAGACAAGGTCATAGATTCAACCACCGGTTGCGAGCTGCTTTCCTTTCTCGATTGCTACTCTGGTTATCACTAGATCGCTCTCAAAAAGGACGACCAGATCAAGACATCTTTTATCACGCCTTTCAGCGCCTACTGCTACACGACCATGTCATTTGGGCTCAAGAACACTGGGGCTACCTACCAACGTGCTATACAGGCCTGCCTCCAAGACGAGATAAAAGATGACCTCGTCGAGGCTTATGTTGATGATATAGTTGTCAAAACCAAGGAAGCACATACCCTTGTTGACAACCTGGAACGCACCTTTGCAGCCCTTAACACATTCCAGTGGAAATTAAACCCAAAAAAGTGCATCTTTGGTGTTCCTTCTGGCATACTACTTGGCAACGTCGTTAGTCACGACAGCATACGCCCTAACTCGAAGAAAGTCAAAGCTGTCTTGAACATGAAGCCGCCCAAAAAGGTGAAGGATGTTCAGAAGCTTACCGGATGCATGGCCGCCCTCAGCCGTTTCATATCAAGATTAGGCGAAAAAGGATTACCGTTCTTTAAACTGCTCAAAGCATCCAAAAAGTTTGAGTAGTCGGAGGAAGCAAACGCTGCCTTCACATAGCTGAAACAATACCTTACGTCACCTCTGGTCCTCACTGCTCACAGAGAAGACGAAACACTCCTGCTTTACATTGCGGCTACTAATCGACTGGTCTCCACGGCCATGGTGGTCGAGCGCGACGAGCCCGGCCATGTCTACAAGGTACAACGACCAATCTATTTCCTTAGTGAGGTACTCAATGAGTCCAAGACCAGGTACCCATAGATTCAGAAGTTGATCTACGCCATACTGATAACATCCCGAAAGTTGAAACATTACTTCAACAGATATCGTGTGGTGGTCATGACTGAGTACCCTCTGCGAGACATCATTAGCAACAAGGATGCGAACGGGCGCATCGTCAAATGGCAATGGAGCTATGCCCCTTCTCCTTGGAATTTGCAAGCCATACTACAATCAAGTCTCAGGCACTCGTCGATTTCGTCGTCGAGTGGATAGACTTAAGCACGCCTGCCTCTCCGAGGTCCGACGAGTATTGGACGATGTACTTCGACGACTCTCTCAACATTGACGGTGCGAGAGCAGGAGTCCTTTTTGTGTCACCATCTAAGGAGCAGCTCCGGTACGTCCTCAGGATTTATTTCCCAGCATCTAATAATGCCGCCGAGTACGAAGCATGCCTACATGGTTTGCGCATTGCAGTTGAGCTCGGCGTTAAACGTCTCTATGTCTATGGAGACTCAACTCTGGTCATCAACCAACTCAACAAGGACTGGGACACGACCAGCGAAAAGATGGATGCATACTACAAATCGATCAGAAATCTAGAAGGCAGGTTCTATGGCATCGAGTACATACACGTGGTCCGGGACAAAAATCAAGCAGCGGATGTGCTATCAAAGTTAGGATCATCCCGAGCCAAAGTCCCACATGGCGTATTCATCCAAGACCTGCTCACGCCTTCCATCGAAGAGGAAGATTCCACGGTAGACAAGCCTCCAGACCAGCAATTGGTGGCTACGGTTCCAGCGTCGAGCACCACCGAGCCGCCTCCGACCACTCATGAGCCCAACTAGAGAATACATTTCATCAAGTACCTAACAGATGGCAACGGTTACATTGATCGGACAGAAAACGAGTGCCTAATGCGTCGCAGTAAGTAGTACCTGCTCGTCGATGGCAAGTTATGGCACAAGAACGCAAAGGAGGAAATCTTGATGAAGTGTATAACCCAGGAGGATGGCAAACATCTCCTGGACCAAATCCACTCTGGCTCCTGCGACAACCATGCGGCCTCAAGAACGCTGGTCGGTAAGGCTTTCCGAGTAGGGTTCTATTGGCCGTCAGCAGTAGCCGACGCAGAGAAGCTAGTCCGCCACTATGAGGGTTGTCAGTTCTTTGCCAAGAGAATCCACGTACCAGCACATGAGATCCAGACAATACTAGCCTCTTGGCCCTTCGCATGATGGGGATTGGATATGATCGGGCCCTTCAAACCGGCTCCTGGGAAATTTACATGCGTCTTTGTGCTGATCGACAAATTTTCTAAGTGGATAGAATACATGCCTCTGGTACAGGCATCCTTAGAAAAGGCTGTCACGTTCCTCGACCAGGTCATCCACCGTTTAGGCATACCCAACAGCATCATCACTGATCTGGGTACTCAGTTCACTGGGAACGCTTTTTGGGACTTCTGCGATGAAAGGAGCATAGTAGTAAAATATGTCTCGGTGGCGCACCCTAGAGCTAATGGACAAGTCGAGCGGGCAAATGGCATGATCTTGGATGCATTGAAGAAGAGGATGTATAGAGAAAATGATAAAGCTCCCGGAAGATGGCTCAAAGAGTTGCCAGCCGTGGTCTGGGGCCTTAGAACTTAGCCCAGTCATAACACCGGTGTCTCACCATACTTTATGGTTTACGATGCTGAGGTAGTCCTCCCAGCAGATATAGCTTTTAGATTAGCATGGGTAGAGAACTTCGACAAAGGCAAGGTCAATGAAGTACGGGGGCTAGAAGTGAATAGTGTAGAAGAGAAGTGGCTTGATTCTTGTGTACGTACAGCCAAATACCTTGCTGTTTTGCGCAGGTACTACAACAAGAACGTTAAAGAGTGGTTCTTCGTGGTCGGGGACCTGGTCCTTAAGTGGAAGACGAATCAGGCTGGTGTCCATAAACTCGCAACTCCATGGGAGGGACCCTTCATGATCAAGGAAGTCACACGACCAACGTCTTACAGGTTATCTCACCTAGATGGTACAGACGTACCAAATTCATGGCATATCGACAAGCTTAGACATTTCTATGCTTAACTACTGAGATATGTACTCCTCTTGTACTTTTCATTTACTTCAATAAAGCTATTATGATTTCTCCGACCACTCTAATGTGTCACTTTGAATTTTATGATTATTCTAACTTAGCCAGTAAAAGCCGACCACCATTCCTTCTACAGTTTTTAGAGCAGGCCCTATCTCTGGTTCCTCCCAACGTGTGCATGGGATCCGCTCTCTATGCTACGGGTGATCGGCAGGTCCCCCCTAGTTTAACTTGTCCATGTCTACGTGTGCACAGGTCACGCACCTCACACTTCGACCACATGGCAAACTAGGGTCGCACAAACTTTTCGGGATGACGTGTCAAGTAAAATGGTACAACTAAATAGAACTTTAACATGTTCTCACTTAGTTACACCAACATGAGTTTCAAGCTTAAATACGTTTTATACAAAGCAAACAAGCTTATGATGATATACAGTTACGTTATTACAAGCTTGCCTGAAGAGGCCCAAGTTTACAATAACACAACTACATCCTTCTTCTACAGCTCTAGCCTATTCTATTGGCTAGTCGGGGCATGCGGTACCCGCTGCTCGCTGCTTCCGATATCCTGCTCGAGTCTCGGGGACTCTTGTACTGGTCGAGCTGAAGAGGATGGCCCCACTAATGCCTGGCTGGTTGAGACTACAGGTTTCGTCGGTTGGCTCGCAACTGATGGCGTTTCCAGCTGACTTGTTGATGGCGTACCCTGTACAGGTGCTATCCCACCTCCACATAGGTTAATGTCGCCAATTATGTTTGATGATAGGTCTAGCTGGGTCATTCGAAGCTCCTCAGCCTTGTCTGGGTCTACCTCCTTTGGGTACCCAGCCTCTAGGCACTTGAGATTGATCAGGGGGTAGTGGGCACGCACCATGCTTAGCACATGTGCACCTGTGTACTCACCCGCCTCCTTCACAAACTCTTGGAACCATCCCCATGCCTTTCGGCATCTCTCGACTAGTCCGAGCTGCGGCGTCCTTGGCACTTCCTCTGTAAGCGTTGGGTCGATAAGGTCAAGGACGGGCAAAATGCCAGTTGCCACTTCTTGGCACCGGTTCTTCCATGTGTCCCGAACCTCGGTGGTCTCTAGGCATCATGCCTTCCAGCTGTCATGATCTTTCATCATGGCTTCTAGATGTTTCTTGGCATTGACTTTTAAAACTGCAAACCGTACAAGACATCAAAATATAGCGGCATGACAAGATAAGGCGGGCAATAGAATGAGCAAGGTGGTCTGAAACACTTACTTTTTAGTTCCTCCTTCATCTTAGTTGTGTGGTCCCAGAGTTGAGACTGGTCATGCGCCAGTTTCTCGTTGTCCTCCTTCAGGCGACCACACTCTGCGGCCACACAGCTATTCTCCTCTTGGAGATGGACTACTTCGGCTTCTAAGCCTGCACTACAGCTGTCACTACCGACAATGCAACAACACGTATCATGCACTTGCTGTGATAAAATGACAACTTACTTGTTTTTTCCTGCTCTTTGTTACTGAGCTGGACGACCAAGTTCTGGTTTTGTGCATCTTGCTCCGTCCTCTCCTGGTCGGCAGCTTCAAGTTGATGGTGCAAGCGTTCCACCTCGGCCGCTAGTTCTCTATTGCTTGCCGTGATCCCCTCAATCTGGTTGAAGCACTTTTTCGGTACTTTGCGGTCTTCATCAAGTCCTGCAATGTAAACAAGCTAAGTCAGATAGTTCGACTGAATAGCAGGATCAAGTGGTCAAGCCAAACATACCTGGACTTCTGTCACTAGACGTTTTGCCGCTCGTTTAACTTTCAGGGTCTCTTCGACCTCTAGGATTTCCTCATGCATAACCCACTGGTCATTCCACCAGCGCGACACATATACATGTTGTCGTTTGTCTTAGGGACGGCCCAGGACCTCTTCTACTTTGTCCTCTTTGGCCTCTTGTTCAGGAAGCGGCGCTGGTCTGGAGTTTGTAGTCTCTGCGACCACTATGGCTTTCCCACGAGCCATAGCATCGGCAAGCATGCTCTATGCCACCTCTGGCTGCTGCTCCTCGGCTTGGTCTGGTCCCCTTGGCGCCAAAGTACCCCCCCTCAACAGGGTTAGTGCTCGGAGCACTTGTACTTGGCTCGGCTCTCTTCTCGACCAGCTGCTCAGGGACTATCATCTGGCCGCTCGTCTGCTGAGGTTCTGGTGGATTTTCTTCTATAGGTTCCTCCATAGTCGGCTGCTAGGCAGTTCTCTCCGCCATTGCTGTTGAAGCCATGCCACACCTGACTAGCTGGTTGGGATTTTCGGTGGACGCCGACCTAATATATCAGAGATAAGTTCAGAAGACAATAGTATTCAATATAAATTGAAAGCTTATATCAAGGTCACAGATACTTACAGCTTGGAAGCACGGAATGATGTGGCGAAGGTGCGTCTCTTCGTCCGTGCTTGCTCCACGTGCTCTGCGGGTGCCACCGGGTCACTTTCCATGACCAGTACCGGCATCGAGGCTTGATGCTCGACCCCTTTGCCGCTTGTCCTCAGCATTGCAGTGGTCGGTGATGCGAGTTCCACTGGCATGGAGGAGCCACCCTACTCCATCGACTCCAGTTGTCTCCTCCTCTTTTGAGGGATGAGTCGGAAGATGTCTGCATCCTCTGTTTCATCATCTGACAGTGGGAAGATGGCTTGACGACGCCTGCTGGCCGTCGGCCGCTTGCCAGCAGCCCTGGCCGTTGCCTCCTCCCCAACCCCAAGTATAGCGCAATCGACGTCTTCGATCCTGGTGCTGGTCTGGGCGGTCGGGCTGACAACTTGAGGCCAATCCACACCAGGGGGTGGAGACACGAACACTACTGCTCTATCACGACCATTAATCTAAGAAATATACAGGCAACAACACAGTAAGTTTCTATTACAACATAACTCTATGGGTACAAGGTAGCATAATTTACCTTTGGGGGAGGTCGGGCCAGTTTGAAGGCGTGCTCGATGTCACTCAATCTGACATAATTTGGATCAGCTAAGTTGAATAGCTCTCTAATCCTGGCTTTGACTTCGATCTTGTCAAGCGCCTCTTTCCTGGTCCTCGTTGGATCTATGCTACCCTAGTATTCGTAGCCAGGATGTACGCTCCTCTAGCAGGGCTGGATCCTTTGGCTGATGAAGTTCCCGACCATGCTTGGACCATCTAGTTTCCCCCATAGGATCATCCCAAGCAGTTCTGTGATCTGTTCCAAGTGCTCGGGCTTCTCCGACCAGCTGTTCTTCTTCTCCGGAATGAACCCCACGTCACATAGGGTGATCGTGTTCGACTCTTCACGGATGTAGAACCACTTCTTGTACCAGTCGTCCAGCGATGTGTTCCAAGGGCAGTGCAAGTACTGGGCCTTCATCCCGTCATGTAGATTGAGGTATATGCCTCTGGCTATCTTTGAGCCGCCACTTCCTTTCTTCCGTAGACAGAACAGATGGCGAAAGAGGTCGAAATGGGGCTGGAAGCCACCATATGCTTCGTAAAGATGGATGAAGGTGGAGACAAGAAGAATCGAGTTGGGATGCAGATTGCAAATCCCAATCTCGTAATACAAATAGAGCCCCTGAAGGAAAGGGTGCACTGGAACCCCAAAACCCCGCTTGAAGAAATCCTCGAAAACCACAATCTCACCTGGTTGTGGATCGGGGTAGCTTTCTCCTTCTGGCACGCGCCATCCCGCGAGTGCCTTGTTGTGGAGCACTCCCATGGTGACAAGGTCTTCGATGGTCTGCTCGTTGCTCCTTGACTTCCACCACTCCTTCGCCATGACTCCAGCTTTCTTCTGGGAGTCTCTCTTCGCCATTAATCCGTCCTTGCTAAAGGGGTGGATACGGTGGAGGGGTGATTGGTGATGATTTTGGAGGTATAGGGTTTGGCAAGAGGAAGAAGAAGGCTGCGGCGGCGAATGATAATGGGGATCGGTAAAAAGTAACTTACCAGTTCTATATTATAAATAACCAAGAGTTCCATCGTTTCGTCCGCCCGAGATTCTTGGGAGACGTGCGCACGCGCCGTAGATGGTTGTTTTCACAACCTCGAGATCTACGCCAATAAACGCACCCCTTCGTTACCAGTGTACGCGCCTCTTCGTTGCTAGTGTGAGAGGGCCCACACTGATGCACCTCCTTACAGGTGCCAAGCGACTGTTTGCTAGAAAGGGCAAGAAGACAGTATGATGTGCTATACCCGTCTGCTTTTTTGACCAGACATGTACGATTGGACTTGACAGAATAAGAAGATAAATAAATACACCAAATAATAGTACAAGCAGCGTTCATTTCTTCGCTGCATGTCTTGTGCTCAAGGATGGTCCAAACCACTGCTGTGCTCGGGGACTGTCCAGACCACTACCATGCTCGGGGACTGCTCCGATCATTACCGTGCTCGAGGACTACCCAGACCACTGCCATGCTCGGGGACTGTCCAGACCACTGCCGTGCTCGAGGACTGCTCCAACCACTACCATGCTCGGGGACTGCTCCGACCACTACCATGCTCGGGGACTGCTATGACCACTACCATGCTCGGGGACTGCTACGACCACTAATGTGCTCGGGGACTATCCCGACCACTGCTCGGAGACCGCTCTCCTCGGCTACATGTGATTTGTACTCACATACAGTTGAGAGACATTTATTTAGACCTTGCTACAAGGCTCATACTTCGCCTTCCAGCAAGCTTGGGGACTACATCAGTACGATGCACCTGTCGGTGCATCTCGTATCGCCTGTACGACAATTGGGTTCTCAACTTAACTGGGAATTATTTTTAGACCCTGGCACCACGTGCCTACGTCACCTACTACTAGGCTCGGGGACTAAGTGGGCACACTTCACCTTGCGGTGAATGTGTTTGTTTTTCGACCCCTACGCCTCTGATGATCAAGGATGCTACGCTTCAAGATTCACTTACATTTCTTTTCAGAAATACAAGTGGGCACACTTCACAGGATAGAAATCTTTTTCTTTTTTCTTAAGAGCACCATACATTCTTCGGACAACCTACTTCTCCAGCGACAACGGTGGTCAGAGATGTCAAGGACTCAAGCCTTACTATTCGGAGAAGGTTAAAATGGCGTGTCGCAGCATAATACATGGTGCTCGGGGACTAGCTGTGGGGGTATTAACCCCTATACCCTTACGGCTAAGCTTGGGCCGGCCCGGATCAGTGGGTCCGGTCCACCAAAAGACGACGCGTGGCCCGGCCAACCTGTTCAGAGTCCCACGCAAGGAGTCAAGACAGATTTGGCGATCAAGCAAGATCTTGGTCGGTTAGAATAGGAATCCTTATCCGGCCACCTATGGCAATTGTAACTGACTAGGATTAGTTTCCAGATCTATAACCCTACCCCCCGGACTATATAAGGCAGGTAGGGGACCCCTCTAAAAAACATCTCTCATTGACATACAACAATACAATCAGACGTAGGATGTAGGTATTACGCCTTCTTGGCGGCCGAACCTGGATAAAACCTCGTGTCTGTCTTGCGTCACCGTCTTGTTTGTGGCTTGCGCATCTATCTGCCGACAATCTACTACCTTGGGCATACCCCTAGGTAGACTGCCAACCATATTTCGTCGACACACTAGCCAGCCTCATGGACGATGTCTTTGTCAAGATCCTCCACCACCTCCTCGCCTGCTCCTTGTTCTGCTGCAAATGTGTCTATCGCTCCTAGAGACTCCTCATCTCGGATAACCATAAGTTGATGCCCTAGACTATGGCTGGCTTCTTCTACGATGGAATCTATGGCCAAAGAAACTTCACTAGCATCACTGGTGTTTACCCCTCCTTGTCCTTCTTGCCCTTCACTATGAACAATGTAGCTATCTCAGATTTTTGCAACTACCTCATCCTATGTTGGTGCCTTGGGACTGATGGATACCGCTATGTCATCTGTAATCCGACAACCAAGAAGTTGAAGGTACTACCACCTAGAATCCATTCTGTTGGTGAGGCTCGATTGGGGTTCGATTCGATAGCCTCCTCACACTTCCATGTGTTTGAATATATGGAGGAGGATGGTCTGTGCATGGGTGTGGACATCTACTCATCTAAAACTGTCGCATGGATCTTTAAGGAATCTAAATGGGGAGAGGAGACTGAGTGGACATTATCAAAATCAGCAATTGTGTTTCTTAGCGGTTGTCTGCACTATATTGGGTTCTATGAGGGTTACCATCATATACTTGTGTGGATATGGAGGGAAAGGCATGGAGGAAAATTCCTAACTGGCCGCGTGGTTTTTCATGCTCCAACCATCAAGCTTTGGGTCACTTGTCCAAGCTTTCGATCTGGATCCTTGAAGACTATGGTACTAATAATAAATGGACATTGAAGTATACTATCAGCCTGCATAAGTTATTTGGAAAGACTAAGAAACAAATGGGTTACTTTGATTTTGAGTCGTGCTACACAGCGGTTATTGTTCACCTAGAATGGAATTTGATTTTCTTTGTTGGGGTTGGGTGGAAAGAGCCGCCATTGCATATAACATGGAAAGCAAAAAAGTTCATGTCATCCCTACACATTACATTCTATATGGTAGGCATGACATCCTACTAGAAATCATCGATAGACCTTACTATCTTCCCTATGTTCCCTTGTTCTCAGAGTTGGAGTCATTAGCAAAGTAGTAAATAAAGTTGTATTTGATGTATCTCTCTATCATGACATGTTTAAATGGATCAATGTTGTTTGATTGACTATGGACATGTTAATTTCCTCTTGGATGGATGTTGTCATTATTTTGCAGCAACTTTAACTTATTTGTAATGTAAGCTAATGTCTATGCAGTGTGTCAGACGCGTTCAAACTTACAGAGGTCGAACTTTCTTGCGTGTGTAGTAACATTTCAACACCAATGGCTCCTCTTTGTTTCAAAAAACACCAATGGATCCTCTATAGTAGTGATATATTAACCGCTACGATCTCTTCTATAACTCCGCTTGTTTTCCTTCCTTCCTTGAGCCCTCTCATTCCCACTACAGATCTAAAATCGCCAGGAACGTGTGGTTGCCTTCTCTAAACCTACTTCACTCTTAGGCACTGCCATGGTGAAGGGCGAGCCTTCTATGAAGCATGCATGGGAGGGGGCTAACGTTGTGCCCATGGTGGAGGATGATGCCATGCCTGTGGTGAATCAAGATGAAGCTCCAGTGGATCCCTTTGGAGATAGAGACGATTGGGCCATTGGCATCATGAGTAAGGCTTTCTTGAAGATCATGCATGTGCTACAGAACACCAGGGTGGGCACCCTCAACCCACCTTGGGAGGAAAAGGTGAGCAGTTACGTCTTCATTTTTCACCAACTCGCCGATGTCCTAGAAGAACTACCAGCCTACCTGAACAAGAATCATGCGGACAACGCGGAGTACGTCCTCGCTTGCTACTGGAGCCGAATAGATGGCTTCGACACTAGCATCATGATGTAGGGAATCAGCACCACCCACAACACCAAGAAGCACTAGCGTAACATGGTTCATGCTGATGCTGAGCAGGTGGCCAACCGCATCACCGCTGACGAGCAAAAGGGCCTCATGGCTACAGAGGAGGAGGATGACAACGCAATGAGGATGAGGACTAGGACAGTGATACCGACGATGAGTAGAGGAGTAAATAAAGTTCCATTTGATGTATGTCACATTGCATTTGATGTATCTTCCTTATGTTGGGAGTACGGATGGAGTACATGTTGTTACTCTCTCCTTATGTTGTTACTCTTCCTTATGTATCTTCCCTTACATTTTATGTTAGACGTGTTCAAATGTATAGAGGTTTTGATTTATGAAGTCTAATTTGCATGTCTATGTTTACTTTTGTTGAACTTTGTATTAGGTGGGTTAAACTCTATTGACCATGGTGTAGATTAGGTCCTTTGGTCAATTGGTAGCCGGTTTCTAGCCCCTATTGGTTGGTTTTGCCTGCAGGTTTCTTTCTAGTACTCTTTCTGATTTGTAGTATGGTAAACATGCATAACAGAATTCATCCGGTCAAATCTCACGTCAATGTAATGCCTAACGGAGGAGCCACATAGCTATTCAAATTTTACAGCACACGCCAGAAAGTCCGAGCATCGTAAATTTGACTGGGCCGAACACATCTCATGTTATACAGGGAAACCTGTTTTGTATGAATACATTCGTTGAATACCTAAAGGAAACAAACAAAATTGAAACTAGTTACATGTCCGGCTCGTTCAAATTTACACTGCTCGAACTATCAGGAGAGCAAATGGTTTACAAGAAATAGGTAAACGTCATTTCATCGAATATACTAGAGGGACGTGGTTGGAAGAAAAGTTGTGATCGTTTGTTGTAAGTACACATCCGTGGTATGGTAACTAGTTGCCATCTGTAAGCATGATTTCGGTTAATGTCAATCGATGGAAGGGGAAATCCACTCATGACTACTACTACTACTACAGATACGAATGTTGTGACCGAGTGCACTCCATACGCAATAGTTTTACTCATAGCTCTATACTGTATAGTGTCCGACGAGATTAAATGTGCCGCATTGAGACTTTCTTGCAAGTGCAGTAAAATATGAGAATAAAGCGAATGCGGCAGGAAAGCTGGACATAAGAAGTGAATTGAGAAAAAGAGCTTTTGACCACCATGACACGCTTGAGACTTGAATGCCTGGTGCAGTTGTGATAGGTCTTTTCTGTACTTATTTCACTCTATAGGGGACCGTGACGCCTAAGAGGGGGGGTGAATTAGGCGACTTAAAATTCTAACTCTAAACTATGGCCTCTTTTTCTAACCTTAGCAAAACCTATGCAATAGATAAACTATCTAAATGTGCAACTACGGTTTTGCTAGTGTGTTGCTATCTCTACCGCAAAAAGGAGTAAAACAATCAATGTAAATATGGAAGCGAAAGAGCAAGGTAGAGATATGCAAACTCCCATCGACGACTCTGGTATTTTTACCGAGGTATCGAGAAGCGTGCAAGCTTCCCCCTAGTCCTCGTTGGAGCCCCTCGTAAGGAATCCCTCGCAAGGGCCAAGCTCTTGGTCGGGTAACTCTGTGGATAGCCTCAGGCCTTCCCCACGTGCAAGTGGGTCTTCGATGTGCCTTCCAGCAAGCCTCTCCCAGATGCTCCCCACTGTCTTCACTATCAAGCTTTCAGTCGAAACGCCGTGGGCCTTGTTCCCTCTGGTACACGGTGGCGGCCACACCATAAACACGGTTGGTGTGATCTCACAAGACTACAAGCCCCTCCGATGTACAATAATGGTGCACGCAAGCACCGATTGGTAAGAGGTATGCAAACCTCACTAAACACTAGGCCTAAACCTAGAGCAATCGCATAAGCGGTGGTCTAATCAACCTAAGCACTTTGTAAAGCACCTACGCTAATCACCTAATGAATCACTAAGCACTATGCAAGTGGAGATCACTAAAATGGTGTATCAACACCCTTGATATGTTTCCTTAGCTCCACACCTCATTTGGCCGGTTGGGGGTTGTATTTATAAGCCCTACTGAGAAAGTAACCGTTGGGGACGAAGTCCCGCTTTTCTGCTACTGACTGGATGTTGAGGTCGTCCTGATCGGACGCATCCGGTCATCCTGACCATTAGATCTGCAATCAACTGATCCGATGCTGCAGTGTCCGGTCACATGCCACCGGACATGTCTGGTCGCAATTTCGCCGCTCTAGAACCTTTCTGTACTCGATCGAACACTATAGTTCTGCGTCCGGTCAATTTGCTGCCAACGTTCGGTCTAGCGTTCGGTCGCTGCTACTGACGCCTGTTTGCCGAGCCTCTTGATCAGTGTGTCCGATCGCTTTCCTCTAGCATCCGGTCACCTCTATGAGCTTGTTTCTTCACGATCTTACGTCTGGCTTTGTTCCTATCTTTATGCTTGGACTTTGCTTGATATCTTGGGCCTTCTCTTGTGCTTCTAAGGTCTTGCTTATGGTGTTGATCATCAGATCATCACGTCGCCTTCGTCCAAGTCACGTCTTACACCCTATTGATCTACAGAACAATCACTTGCAAATTCATTAGTCTAATTTGGTTGTGTTGGTCATCAAACACCAAAATCCAAAGTAAATGGGCCTAGGGTCCATTTTCCTTACAATCTCCCCCTTTTTGATGATTGATGACAACACGACCAAAGCAAGCAAATAATAAAATTTTGGAATGTAAAAACTATCTACTTGCTAGGATGCAATGCAAGGGGCAAGGTTATATGATGCTAAAAGATACTACTTGTAGGACCAAAAGATACTACATAAAAACTTATCTTGCCCTTGCAAATGTCCCCATGTGGCATTATGGATTTAAGCCTTGCTCCCTACAAATTCTCCCCATTTCATAGGCTAATCCATAATCCACTATCCTCCCTTTCTCGGACCATTACCACTTGTAGACACCACTTATAGACCATTATCACTTGTAAATTATTATGATTTAGCTTTTGGTCCTACAAATTTATGCTTGCTTTTGGTCCTCTAAATTCTCCCCCTTTGGAATCAAACATCGAAAAGGAAGACATTAGTAGCACAAGGGAGGGTCAAACTTTGTGATCCTTTGTATGTATAGTGGAATAGGTCACAAAATTTGACTCTCACATTATATAGACTAAGCCCCCCTAAATATATGCATACATATGATAGACGACAAAGCATATGCATAATTGGCAAATTATTGCTCAAGGGAATTTAATCTATATAATGCATGGAGAAAGCATATAAATATCAAAATGAAATCAACATGATGATATTGGTTTAGAAATACCACATGTGGAAACCAATTTGATTTCTACCACTTGCAATATGTGGTGGATATTTGAAGTATGATGCTTAACTCCGAGGACTCCATTTTCCTTGCAATAAGACTACTACACACATGATAAGCTTGAAAGGGTGTTAGTCTCAAAGCATCCAACTTGTAGAGTAACCTCCCCCTAAATTTGTGCACACAAGTGTGGAATACTTGTAGAAGACATGCACATTGATTTTAGAATCAATAATACCACTTGAAAGATGACATCACATGAATGTGAGAGTCATTTTCGAAGGTGATATTTGGGAGAAATTATCTACAAATTGGACTTTGGCACATATTAGATGAATAATCGAAAGACAAGCTATGTGCCGTGCTCCTAAACAATTTTAAACCATGTAGGTTTGCTCAAAGGGTAAGAATGAAACCGAGCAAGCCTACCATAAGATATACCTAGTGTATGCATGACAAAAGATATAAGCATGCAAATCCAAACATAGGCATGAAAAGTGACTAGATGCTTAAAGATACCAATTTGTAAGAAATACCACTTGTAGGAAACGCAAATTGATACTACTTGAAGGAAATTGAATCTAGTTACTTAACATGGGAAGGGGAATTTGGGTCCATAGTATTCACTAACCCACTTGGCAATGATTTTGTCCATCATGATGCACCCCATGAAATGCACCCATACTTTGCCAAGTCTCCAAATTCCCTGAAGTCCATTGCACTTCTCACTTTCCTTTCGGGATCCAAACCTTCTTGGTGCTCTTCATGTTGGAAATAATTTACTTTGGCACCCAAAAGCGTTTGACCCCATTGATGGCTTGCTTGTTCACCTTGATGGCCACCACCTTGTCATTTTTCTTCTTCTTTACCAAGTATGGTGTGGAGGCTTTCTTGTCCACCTTGTTGGTGTAGGTGTTGGAGAGCTTGCTTGTTTGCCTTTTCTCTTTCTTCTTTGCTCCTCCCCCATTCTTCACCTTGCACTCATAGAACTTGTGACCTTCCTTGTGGCATACATAGTAAACCATGGTTTGTCCTTCATCAAGCTTCTTCACTCCCTTGATGGTGTTATCTTAATGAAGTTAGGCTTGCTTCGCCTTGCCTTTCACTTGAGTCAAGTCCTTGGTGAGGCGAGCTACTTCTTGCTTGAGTTGCTCATTCTCCTTTGCAACCTCTTGTGTGCATGTATCTACAACAACTTTCTCAACACAAACTTGGTTGCACAAAGATAAGTCTAAACATAAATCATTACAAGAAGTAGAGGCATCCTTTTTAGACATGTTAAAGATAGAACTTTTCTTTTTAGATGCCTTGGTGGGGGCTGTACTAACGGCTTCAAGATTAGCAACTTTATTAGTTAGCTCATCACAATGTTTGCACATGGTTTCCATTTTAGCAAGCAAACTTTTATAAGCATCTTGTGAGCTAGCTAACTTTTCTTTTAATTTTTTATTTTTCTTTACAAGTTGCTCATCATTGATTGTGTATGCATTTGTTGTTTCACTAGCCTCAAGTTGCTCAATTTTAGTAGATAGTTCAACATTGAGATTAGTAAAGTTCTCATATTGTTCAAGCAAAGTTTTGTATGCTTCTTGTGAACTATCTAGCTTTTCTTTTAATTTTTCGAGCTTCTTTTGTTGACTAGTGCAAACTTTAGCATAATTAAGATTTTGTTACACAATTTCATCATAAGAAGGCATTTCATCATCGCTATCACTCTCACTAGAGGATGAGCTTTAGTTACCTCATGCCATAAGGCACATACGAGAAGAGCTTGATGATGAGTGCTTGCGCCCTTGCCTCTTGTGATGGTGTTCTTCTTTACTTGAAGAATCATCCCATGATCTTATTGATGTGAGGGCTTGGTTCTTGCATGCCTTCTTCTTTGTCTTGGGTGTGGGCTTGTTTGGACAAACTTCCACAAAGTGTCCAAACTCGCCGCATCCCTAGCATCCTCTCTTTCTTTGCTCATTTCTTTGTTTGGTGAAAATGAGATCTTAGATTTGGATGGGCACACCCTTGACATTGAGCCTTTGGATCATCTTCTCCACCTTGTTGATTAGTTTGATTGATTCGTCATCAAGGTCAGAGGTGGAGGAGGAAGATTGATCATCTTCACTTGAATCTTCATCATCATCATCATCATCGTCCTCATCTTTTTCTTCATCTTCACTTGAGGAGCTTGACCTTGAGCTTGTCTCAACTTGCTTGCCCTTCATCTTCTTTTTCTCGCTACATGCGAGAGCTTTGCCTTTGCTCGATGAAGAGGCTTTGTCTTGACCCATCTTATGTGACATTTCAAATACCACTATCTTGCCAATGACTATGCCCGGGGTCATGGTGCTCAAGTTCTCCATGTTGTGAAGGATGGTGATGATGCTTGCATATTTCTTTTGTGGTAGCACATAGATGATCTTCCTCATGATATCCGCATCATCTAGCTTTGTTAATCCTATTGAATGGATCTCATTGATAATTAGATTCAAACGGGAATATATATCACGAACAAGCTCATCATCATTCATTGTAAAGGAATCATAATTTTGTTTAGCTAGACAATATTTTTGCTCCTGGACATTAGATGTGCTGTCATGGAGCTCTTGAAGTTTTAACCAAATTTCATGTGCCGTATTTAAAGTGAACACTTGGTTAAACACATCCATACTAAATGATTCAAACAAGCAATTTTTAGCTCTAGCATTGAAATGAATTTCCTTTTCTTCACTCTTCGTGGGTTTATCGGGATTCTTAACGGGTTTCATCTCGTCATGAGTGACTCTCCAAACACCCAAATCAACCGCCTCAAGGTGGCAAGCCATTCTAGCTTTATAATAGGGAAAGTTAGTGCCGTCAAAGTGTGGAGGCCTAGAGGTATTCATCCCAACCACTCTAAATAGCGTTGGCTCAACGGCAGTTAAGCCAAAGGTCTAAATTGAGCCAACCAGCTCTGATACCACTTTTAGGGGACTATGACGCCTAAGAGGGGGGTGAATTAGGTGACTTAAAATTCTAACTCTAAACTATGGCCACTTTTTCTAACCTTAGCAAAACCTATGCAATAGATAAACTATCTAAATGTGCAACTACGGTTTTCCTAGTGTATTGCTATCTCTACCGCAAAAAGGAGTAAAACAATCAATGTAAATGTGAAAGCTAAAGAGCAAGGTAGAGATATGCAAACTCCCATCGATGACTCTAGTATTTTTACCAAGGTATGAGAAGCGTGCAAGCTTCCCCCTAGTCCTTGTTGGAGCCCCTCGCAAGGAATCCCTCGCAAGGGCCAAACTCCAAGTTGGGTAACTCCATGGATAGCCTCAGGCCTTCCCCACGCGCAAGTGGGCCTCCGACGTTCCTTCCGGCAAGCCTCTCCTAGATGCTCCCCGCCGTCTTCACTATTAAGCTTCCGGCCGATACGCCGTGGGCCTTGTTCCCTCCGGTACACGGTGGCGGCCACACCACAAACGCGGTTGGTGTGATCTCGCAAGACTACAAGCCCCTCTAATTTACAACAATGGTGCGCGCAAGTACCGAGTGGTAAGAGATATGCAAACCTCACTAAACACTAGGCCTAAACCTGGAGCAAGCGCAAAAGCGGTGGTCTAATCAACCTAAGCACTTCACAAAGCACCTACGCTAATCTCCTAATGAATCACTAAGCACTATGCAAGTCAAGATCACTAAAATGGTGTATCAACACCCTTGATATGTTTCCTCAGCTCCACACATATCATTTGGCTAGTTGGGGTTGTATTTATAAGCCCCACTGAGAAAGTAGCCGTTGGGGATGAAGTCCCACTTTTCTGCTACTAACCGGACACTAAGGTCGTCCTGATCGGATGTGTCCAGTCGTCCCGACCGTTAGAGCTGCGATCAACTGATCGGACGCTGCCAGCATCCAGTCACATGCCACTAGACGTGTCTGGTCGCAATTTCGCTGCTCTGGAACCTTTTTGTACTCGATCAGACGTTGTAGTTCTGTGTCCGGTCAATTTGCCGCTAGTGTCTGGTCCAGCGTCCGGTCGCTGCTGCTGACGCCTGTTTGCCAAGCCACTTGATCGGTAAGTCCGGTCACTTTCCTCCAGCGTCCGGTCACCTCTGTGAGCTTGTTTCTTCATGATCTTGCGTCCGGCTTGGTTCCTATCTTCATGCTTGGATTTTGCTTGATATCTTGGGCCTTCTCTTGTGCTTCTAAGGTCTTGCTTATGGTGTTGATCATCAGATCATCGCGTCGCCTTCGTCCAAGTCACATCTTGCGCCCTATTGAACTATAGAACAATCACTTGCAAATTCATTAGTCCAATTTGGTTGTGTTGGTCATCAAACACCAAAATCCAAAGTAAATGGGCCTAGGGTCCATTTTCCTTACACACTCCAATCCAAGCAGTCATGACAGTCAAGGGGTAGACAGATTGCTATGACACTCTACTGTCCTATGAGATCAAATGCGCAGCGACCGAACTTTCTTGTGTTCATAGTAAAAGTCAACAGCTTTAGCTCCTCTGTTTTGCATTAGATCGAGGCAAGACTTGTTCAGATGAACTCTTCATTGCATGGTTGTTTCAAGTTCAATAGTTGGATTTAACAAAGATCAAAGGCACTCATGAATGTTTAGCAAATTAAGTTTTAGATCAAAGACAACCATAAAGAAATCTACAACAAAAAAGAAACCAGCTACAAAATGACCAAACAACCTGAGCTACACCATGCTCAACAGAGTTTAACCCACCTAATACAAAGTGCATCAAAAGTTCACACAGACATGCATGCAAATAAGAGTTCACATATTCGCAAGGGCGTCACATAGATCAAACCTAATCATGACTACTAGTACTACTCGTACGTTCCATAGATCAAGGGTTGAGGTGGGCATGCGCGATCTCATCCACATCCACCTTTGCAAAGATGGCATTGGTGGCCGGCTCGAAACTCTTGACCAGATCAACGATGTCATCATCCTTTGATTTCGGCGGAAAACCCTGATCCACCACCCGGACATTAACCACTGTGCCAATCTAAAGTTGGGCAGCAGCCAGCACTGCGACAACCCCTTGATGAATGGCTTCGGTCACCATGGCTCGAAGGCAGGCCAGCAGGGCTCGGAACGGCTCCTCTACAGTGAACAGATTATCCACTGCTCGCATGGGGAAGCCCGAGTTAATGGTGGTTTGCACGCATAGGATGAGGGTATCGACCCATGTCCTTAGATCTACAAGAAGGTTCATCATGTTTTGGCCCTGCTCCAGGTGGATCTCCCAGTCGACTCGTGCCTTGGAGACCTCAGTCATGGAAAAATGATGTGCGTCGCATGGGGCGTCCAGCTCAGCGCACAGCATCTCGGCGTTTAGCCTGGTCGATGAAAAATCCGCTTGGGCCTCGTGATAATCCTTTAATAATTGATGGTGCTCTATGTCATCTGAGGATTCATGCTCTTCTAACAATTCGGCCACTTCAGAACCAAAAGGGCTATGCGGGGATAGATGGGCTCGGTGGCGGCAAGCGGCAACAGGATGACTCTCTAGCACCACCGGGGGAAAGCCCCACAACCGAGGATGGCGCCGCCATGGAGGAAGCGTTGCTCAATGCAAGCCAAGTTCAAGCCCATATAGGATAAGGGGAGAGCGATCTGATTATGAAGGCAAACAACTTTTACTGAACTGACCAGCATGGCATGGCACAGAATTGCGAGCGGCTGCCTCCATCGGGGGATGCCTCGCCAGGCCGCTTTTCGAGCGAGACCACGAACAAAGAACTAGGCTCTAGGGCCAACGAGGCTCGAGACGCTGTCACACCCATGTCCTCCTATTGAGATAGTAGGCAAGTTCCAAATACTAGTTAAATTAAACAACATGAACACAAATACTAGTGTGAGCATTGCTCACATACTCTAGTTAAATGAAGATAAACAACATGAACAGCGGTACAGTGATGATCCACCTCCAAAGGGTGAACTGGTGGGTGAGAGACCATGCCAACAAGAGGTCCATCTATCGATGGAGGATTACTGACGTGGAAGGCCTCTAGGGCCTCCCTATCGACAGACGACCTCATTGGCTCCGCCATGGTCCTGGCAGGAGGTGTCGGTGGCATAGTAGGGTGGAAGGCAAAAGCTTTGGGATGGAATCAGGAGCTCTAGACAGAGAAGGCAGCATGTGTATAACCTTCCCTGTTGCCCCTTTGTCTCTGCTGCTATAGTTTGGGAGCCGTCGACCACCCCACGCCCGAGATGTTTGCGTGGGTGGGCAGTGGGGCTTCGCCCCATCACGTCAATGCTATGGGCTGAAAGTGACGTCCCCTGTTGTAACAGGCTACTAATGACACCCATGCATATGCGCCTACGCGAGAATGTAGGACCACATTACAGCTGGACCTTGTGTAATCCTGTGAAGTATAAAAATTCTGAATAAAAATAATCTTTAATGCATGGTTCTTGCGAGTTCAAATCTTATCAAATACACAAAAATAAGATGAGTTGGGTTCAACACAGATCAAAGCCACTCCATAGGTAATAGTTTCACGCATAGCTCTATGTTGTATTGTGTCCGACGAGATTAAATGTGCCACATTAGACTTTCTTATGAGCGTAGTAAAATATTAGAGTGAAGCAAATGCAGCAGGAAAGCTGGACACAAGAAGTGAATCGAGAAAAAGAGCTTCTGACATGCTTGAGACTTGAATACCTGGTGCGGTTATGATAGGTCTTTTCTGTACTTATTTGATTTCAATCCAAGCAGTCACTATAGTTGAGGGGCAAACTAAAGAGTGAAGACAGAGATGTGTCCAGCTCAGTCAGATTTGGTCTATCGGCTCGGTTAGATTTGGTCTATCGGTAGTAAAATCAGAGTGAGTTAATTCCCAACTACTAGTACTTGCATCACCATTACTTGCACTTCTCCATCTTCGGCTGGCCTATTTAACCCGGGTCTAGATGCACCTCTTGGGCTCAATCCACACACTCTTGAATCCACACACTCATGAGCCAATCATCTTTCTTCATCGCCTAGAGGTGCTGGTGCAAGTTTTGCGAGGTGCTCCTTCTCCATCCTTTGTGAGGTGCTGCCGTTGAACAGGAGCTTGACCTAGATGATTGTAGATCTTGTGTTAACAGAAGATCTATAATCATCTGTTCTCTCCTGTTTAGGGGCTCCATACTTGATTGGGGGTGCTTCAAGTTTGTGAGGTGCTCGTTCTTCAAGATTGGGTGCTTGCAGCATCTCCAAGAGTTTCTAATAATTAGCCAATTAGTTGTGTTATTAGTCCATACCTATTTGTATGAGTGGCTCCTCTGCTCTGCATTAGACTGAGGCGACACTTGCTCCTCACTGCAAGGTTCTTGCAAGTTCAACAAAGATATTTCGTAATTAATATAATGATATTTATTTGATATCATAAACAATGAAAATACATTTTGCAAGATTCAAGAGAGATATTTCATAATTAATCTAATAATATTCAATAAGAACCATCATCGCATATACACATGGATAGCAGAAAAGTTCATGTCATCCCTACCCTTGCCATTTGGTAAAGTCTGGCCCATGTTTCTCAGTGGCCGAACAATCCTACGCGCCAACTCAGATTTAAAAACAGGGCCCAAACTTAAAATTGTAAACGACACAGTAACAAGCATCATAGGAAAATGAGGAAAAACGAGACTTGCTCGTATGAACTTGTCGCTGCCATGGTTCTAGCAAGTTCAACAAATTTTATCTAATACATGCAAATAAGAGGAGAGCAGTGCCATCCCACTACTCAATGTCATCCAACTACTACCAAGACATACTAATTCTAACTATAGATGATTAACATGACTTCATACTAGTTCTAACTACTGATACATCCCACAAATCAAAGGATTGAGGCAGGCGTGCAGGATCTGCTCCACGTTAAGCTTCACTAAGATGCTATTGGTGGCTGGCCAGAGTCTCTCGATGAGATCATTGATCTTATTGTCGTCCGATCCCGGTGGAAAACCCTGCTCCACCACCTAGATGTTCACCGCCTCGCTTTACTGAAGCTGGGCAGCGGCCAGCGCCGTGGCAGTCGCTTGACGAATGGCTTCGGACACCACGACCGCCTTGTCTTCTCGCGCTTGGGTGGCTTCCTGTTAGGCCATGACAAGTGTGGCACGCGTGGCCACCAAGTCACCGAGCGGCATGTCGGCGTGTAGCCTGGACACACACAACAACGCTCGGACCTCATGATAATGGTTCAATAACTTATGATATTTTTCATCGACTGAAGATTCGCGACTTCAGAACCAGAGAGCTATGTGGGGACAGACGGGCTCGACAGTGGTGGACAACGACGGGACGACTCTTCGGCCCACCGGTGGGAAGCCCCATGACAAGGGGTGGCGTCACCATGGAGGAATCGATGTACAATGCAAAACAAGTTCAAGCCTAGATGTTAAGGGGGAGAGTGATCATATTTAGAAGGCAAACGATTAATGAATCTAACTGGTGCCACATGGTATGGAATCGTCGGTGGCTGGCCCCATCAGTGATCCAGCCCTGGTTCATCGCCAGCACGTGATGCTGGGCAATCTTCTTGTCGACAGCGTACGTCCCATGTGGGCGGCGGTTAGCCTAAGCGAGGACATGCTCCCTGATGACAGATTGTGTCCAACCATTGGGCGCACTCTCTAGGCAAAGAAGGTAGACCATGCCGATGATCATCCTTTGAGTCCATCGTAATGCAGCCTGCAGAGTGCTCAGACATGTCCTCGGTGGACGCCGAGCAGGAGTGCGAGGATACATGAGACTTGCTCGCGACGTGGGCTAGCAAGAACAAAGGAGTCCATGCAGCCTACGACGACGGTGAAGTGGAGCACACTGGGAGTGGTGGTGGTGAGGGAACCACCTGTTCCGTTGATGCTAGCGTCGTTGTCGAGGACAACGGGGAGAGCAATGGCAGTATAGGAGACAGCAAGTGGGAGCACGACGGGAACACCAACCTCCCATGACTGGACGTCAATGCCACCTCCTCCAATGTGGGGAGAGCCATTACACTGGAGGAAGCAGGGTCCGAAGCCAGGCGACCCTTCCTCGAGTAGCGCTTCATGGGCATGACCTTAGTGGCAAGTGACAGGGAGGCAGAGTTTGGGACTTTGTGAGGCAAGGCGAGGGTTTTTTGCGTAATATAAGATGGAATCAAACAATGGGAGCGAGGCCAGGCCTTGTGTATACAGAGGGTGGACCTTCTGTATGCTGTGAAGTATACAGGCATTATGTATACACACAGAGTGGCACTTCATGGATCACGATTCTTGATTAAGCTCATTGTCAGATTCGGTATAAAATGTTGTTCTATTTGCATGATTGGGCGAGACCTTTTGTGATGTTTTAGATTGTACTCGTGTGATTGCATTCGCGCGAATTAGATAAGATTATGTTCAAATTGGTGTGATCTTTTTATGTCATAGATGTTGTTACTATTTCCTATAAAGTTAGTCAAACTTAAAATTGTAAACGACACAGTAACAATCATCATAGGAAAAAGAGGAAAACTATGGAGGATAGTGTCCGACGCGTTCAAATGTACAGAGGCCCGACTTTCTTACGCATGCAGGGGTGCATGCTCGTACGGAATTTAGATATATATATATATATATATATATATATATACATAGATGTTTAACACAACTTAACATACACTAATTTAGAATTAATCTACCACACTGATGTGAATAACTTATAGCACTCCCATGATATCCTACACTCCTCAATGCAGAACCTATCCCACAAGTCCCATTCTTCAAATCCAATGGGCTCGCCGCAGCCGCCGCTTGTGCAATGCCCATTTCGGGGAAGAACAGGGCGAAGAATGGGCTCTACATGCTGTGGCATCATGTCCTGCAATCGCTACTGCACGACTTTGTGGCATCGTGTACAGGTCTAGTTCTTCCATGGCAGTGTAGCCAGCCCCGCTTCGTCAGTACCTTCAAGCTCCCTCAATAGACATCGGGCAATGTCATCATTGCCACCACCGGTATTGGACCTGTAGAGCATGAGGGTGAAGACGTACATATCAAGTTTATGGTCTGCCTTGGCAGAGTGCTCAAGCCATTCAATCGGCGGTGGCAATGACCTACGGGCTTCCACGAAGACGGGACGCAAGCCAGCAAGGAAGCTGGCCTCTAGGTTGCCCATGCTGGCCAGCCTAGTGGTGAGCAAGGCACGATAGTCATCGTAGTAGTAGTGGCACTCCCAGAAACCTTGATGTTGCAGCACCCGGCATAGTGGTATGCGCCGGCCAACTTTGGTGGTGCCGCACACCCTACGCATGAACGAGCAGGTTGCCCGCAAACTGGCAAGGTCATCCATGGGGGCATATTATTGTTCAGCGATGCGGCCAGCGATGTCCATGGACAACTCCACCAGGAGCCAATCCATCACGACGTAGCCGAGGATGAAGCAGAGTTGGAGCGCGAGTGCGACGAACAACGACGGATGCGGCGTTGGAGTGGAGTATGAAGGTGCGACTATGACGAGGCGGGGAGCGCTGGGGAAATAGGGCCAGCGGTTTATGTAGGCAGAGACTCCACGTTCTTGAAGGATAGCGTATACCATGTAAACATGTCTCGGGGATGTGAATCATCCAATGCGACGGTTCTTTCTCGAGGAACCAAATGGCACCTTGCTCGAGTTACAGGCGTTCGTGTAAACGTGTCTTGGGAAAGTGAAACATAGCAAATCTTGTGTTAATAGAAGATCTGTAATCATCTGGTTCACTCCTATTTAGGGGCTCCATACTCGATTGGGGGTGCTTCAAGTTTGCGAAGTGCACGTTTAGGGGCTCCATGTTCCCATGTTCTTGGAAAATTAGTAGAGGAGTAAACAAAGTTCCATTCGATGTATGTCACGTTGCATGGTGCACTAAAGTCCAGCCCATTTTGTTTCTCAGTGGTCGGACAATCCTACGCGCCGAACCAGATTTAAAAATAGGGCCCCAACTTAAAATTGTAAATGACACAGTAACAAGCATCACAGGAAAACGAGGAAAAATGAGACTTGCTCGTATGAACTCGTCGCAGCATGGTTCTTGCAAGTTCAACAAACATTATCTAATACATGCAAATAAGAGGAGAGCAGTGCAATCCCACTACTCCATGTCATCCAACTACTATCAATACATACTAGTTCTAACTATAGATGATTAACATGACTTCATACTTGAGAAAAGGATCTTTTGACCACCATGACATGCTTGACACTTGAATCCCTAGTGCGGTTGTGATGGGTCTTTTCTGTACTTTTATTTGACTCCAATCCAAGCAGTGACAATAGTCAAGGGGCAAACTAGTTGCTACGACATTCAAAATTGACGACCCTTTATACTGTGTCTTAGAGATCAAATATAGAGTGGCCGGACCTTCTTGCGTTCACAGTAAAATTCAACAGCTATGTCTCATCCGTTATGCATTAGATCTAAGGAAATACTTGTTGAGATGAACTCCTTGCTGCATGGTTCTTGCAATTTCAACAAGGCCTAAGATAGTCTGATATTAAAGAAATCTTGATAGGCCGGATCATAGTTTTGATGAAACAACAAAATACAGATCGTGTCAACACTTGTGCCATATATGTGGGGTCGTGGGTGCGCAGACGCACGCACGTGGGTCATGGGGTGGTCGACCCCATTATCCATGAAGGCGCGAACTACTATATAACAGCAGAGACAAGGAGAGAGAGGAAGGCTCTCTAGAGCTCCTGCTTTAGTTCCATCCCAAAGCTTTTGCCCTCCACCCTACTAATGGGCATCTTAGTTCTTTGTGTTTTTTCTGCATCTTGTTTTCTTTTTTACACAGATCATGGATAACTATGATCATTTTTGGGACATGTTTGTGTATCGCTATGTCTTTCGTGAGCTTCGTGTTTGCCATGGCCTACAAACAAGGGTTGTAGTGCTTGCAGTGCATTCTAACTTTTATAGTAGGTGGTACATTGCTTCTGTAGTTGTTCATCAAGTTCTTGGCCATCAAAACTATCGTCCTGCTGAGGATCATCTAGGACCCTATGTGTTTGTTGTGGTTCATTCAAATGCAGATCTCCAAACTTTGCTTTCATACCACTATGAGTTCTGTGGTGCAGAAGTATTTTCTCATCGTATCCGTTATCTTACAATCTGTCCAAATGATCCAGAGATTGGTGGAGTTCGTGCAATTCCTTTCAACTGAGCAGTAGTAACATGGTCCGATGATGTTAACGTTTAGTATCTTTGGCATTAGAGATATGCCCTTGTTCTCTATTTTTGAAATAGGTGTGATGTTCAAGTATCTCATAACACTGATGTTCTGATTTGTGTTTCAATGTTCACTGGAGACAATTGTGATGTTGTTTAGTTTATCTTGTTATAATAATATCCATGTAAATGGACTTTTGTTGAACTTTGTATTAGGTGGGTTAAACTCTGTTGACCAAATATATATAGACAAGTACTCTGTATAGTATTGACAAAATGACGTTTAACTGTTTCTTGTAAATCGTATGCATGCCTCATAGTCCGAGTCATGTAAATTTGACCAGCTCGGACATTTTACTCTGCTACTAAGCTGTGACTAGAACTTTTGCCAGATTGGCTATGCTACAAAGAATAGCTGCACCGGCTATGGCTGCATGCATGAAGTACTCGTAAGGTAGTTGGATTTGAAGTAGCATCTTCAGCCATAGCCGAGCGAGTGCAGACGATTAGGACCTATGAAACCATGTAGCCATCTCTAGCTAGCTACTGCTCTACAAAACCAAGAAAGAGAAATTGCTTACAGAAGCAAGAGCAACTCATCTTCACTCTTTAGTTTGCCCCTCGACTGTTGTGAATGCTTGGAGTGAAATAAATGCAGAGGCTTTCCTCATGCACTCAATTCACTCATCGCAACCGCACAAGGGTTGCTTTGTGCCTCGATTTATTAAACCAAACACGTATCAGTAGTACTAGTAGTCATGAGTGGCTATGATGTTGCAAGAACCAAACACGTATCAGTAGTCTTCGATAAAATTTGTTGAACTCACAAGAACCATGCATCGAGGAGTTCATCTCAACAAGTATCGCCTTAGATCTAATGCATAATAGATGAGACATAGTTGTTGAATTTTACTGCGAACGCAAGAAAGTCCGTCTGCTATATATTTGATCTAGTAGGACACAGTATAAAGGGTCCTCAGTTTTGAATGTCGTAGCAACCAGTCTGCCCCTTGACTATTGTGACTGCTTGGATTGGAGTAAAAAGGTACAGAAAAGATCCATCACAACCACACTAGGCATTCAAGTCAAGCGTGTCATGGTCGTCAAAAGCTCCTTTTCTCGATTCCTTCCTGTGTCCAGCTTTCCTACCACATTCACTTCACTCTTGTCAACCGTGCAAGGTCTATATGAAAGGAGCGTTGCCCCTTCCCTTGTCCGATAGCATTGCATCAATCTGCTTCCTCCCACCTTCCCTCACCCATTTGCATTTTCTCAATCGCGTTCCCTAGTGGTTTTAGGATCTAGATAAAGGTAATGTGCTTCATATCAAACTGTACTATTTGTATGAACTTATTATTATGTCTGCTAACCTCATTGTTTCCCCCCTTTCCTCGATTGTCTTTTGTTCTAACCGAAATCACGTTTATAGATGGCAACTACTTACCATACCACGGATGTGTACTCTACAACAAATGATGTGTTTTGGTAGCTAGGTATGGAGCCAAGAGAATAGAACATGTTGCTTGTGACTTGGGGGTGTCGTGTACATGACCGAGCTATGCGATGCCTAATCATTGAAGTTGTTTGTGCGGTTATTGGGCAGCAACGCATTACCAGAGTTGTTGAAGACCATGATTCTAGAGAAATATTTGTGCTTTGTAGCACTGTTGTAGATGCCCACAGTGTCATTGTCAGTTGAGACTGCGTCATTTTCAAGATGGTTCACCATCTCAATTTGATCAGAAGTCCTTATGACCTCAACTATCTCAACAAGACCAAACCAATTCGATGACATTGAGATTTTGTGTGCTCTGGGTATTGTTCATTGTCCTATATCAGTAGTACTAGTAGTAGTATTAGTAGCCATGATTGGCTTTGATCTGTGGGATACCACAAAGACATGTAGTGTATGCTTTGAGCTCATGTAGTAGGAACCCTTGCTAATATAGTATGTTGTGTTATTTGAATGTCTATGTCAAACTTTGTTAAACTTGCTAGAACCTTGAACCAAGGAGAAAGTATGGCCTTAATCTAATGCAGAAAAGAAGAGCCATTGGTGTTGAAATGTTACTGAACAAGAAACAAAGTCCGCCTACCTTTTTTTTGAACACCTCGGACAGTGAAGATGTTGTAGTGGATGAAGTTTCCTCAGTTGGTTTCTATTTGTTTTCTTGTTGCCTTGGGTGTCTAGCCAGATGGCATGAAGTCATGTATTTTATGTGTTGAGCACATGTACGAGAAGGCAACTGCATGTTCTCATGGTTTAGATCTACAGAGGGAATGGGAGAGCTTCAGGAAGGTAGGAAATAAAACAAGCGGAGTTGCAGACAAGATCACGATGGTTACAGCGATGGAGCGAAGATTTACTCAAAAATTTTGAATTTTGAGCAAATATATATAGAGGAGTATGATGCGTAATAAGTATTTTATATAACATAAAACAATGAGCTTAATCAATAATCCTCTTCGGTGAAGTGCGAGAGGAATCTCTTCACTGTTGGGTCAACATACATAGACAAATCTCGTTGGCACATCGGGGAGGTGGATCTTCGGCCGAACCACTTGGTGACGCACTTGCGGTGGAATGTGTGGCCATAACTGGGCATTTCCACAGCAAGGCCAGCCGCAAGATTAGATGTTTCATCCTCCAGGCAGATGTTGTAGTCCCAACACCCCACTAGTGCCACCTCCGCATCCACACAGAACATCAAGAGCGCCTCAGATGCGATGAACTTCAACTGTTCGTTGACCCAAAGCTCAAGCATGGCATGGGTGATGTAGCCATCCCAGCATGCCTTGCGTGCTAGGGTTGCGAGTTTAGGAACCTCGGGCTCGGGAAGGTTGTCCTCCCACTGCTTGTCGGTGAGGTTGAGTTGCTGCAGCCGTGTGAATGTCCACATCAAGCCACGGAGAACATCACAGATACCTTCTTGGTCACTGGGGATGCCCACAGCTTGATTCACCTTCAAGATCCTAGTGGCACTATCGCCTTCATAAAGGAGGTACACAGGCTGCTAGTGGCCGCCGGCTTTGAGGGTCTTGGTCACCGTGCATTCTAGGGTCACAAAGAACAAACGCTCCCGCCAGATGGATCCTTGATGGTGAAGATGTTCTTCGACATCGTTCTACACTTGATGCGGTGTTTGAAAGTGGAAAACTGGGCAGCAGGATCTCCGACATAGCTCATGGGTCTAGTGGCTCAGTTTGTAGCTATGATTTAAATTGGTTTAGAGTTGGAGCAAGGACGATTAAAAGGGAACCTGGTGTTAAATAGCTGCGGGATGAACGGGGGGACAGTTACGCAATGGAATTTCAAGTGAATCGCTTCGAATGTAGAGGACCTTGGACGACTTCTAGTAAATGTCATCTCGGATTCAAGGGGTTGGTCGAATAGTTTCCAATATTGGACGTGTTGGGAATATTCTAGTAGAACGTAAGATGTGTCAGGCCCGGTCAAATTTACAATGCTCAAATTTTCTTGCGTGTGCTATAAAATTTGAATAGCTATATGGCTCATCCGTTAGGCATTACATCGACATGAGACTTGATTGGATGAATTCTGTTATGCATGTTTACCAAACTACAGATCAGAAAGAGAACCAGAAACAAACCTGTAGGTAAAACCAACCAACAGGGTTGTTTTGCTGTTGAATTTTACTGCGAACAAGAAAGTCCGACCGCTATATATTTGATCTCATAGGAGTCCTACAGCACCGACTGTGACTCTAGCGAGGAGGAGGACAATCCGGAGTACTGGCGAGTCGGCGAATCGCAAGAGCGCTAGCCAGGAGGAGGATGCTTTAATTTTTTTCTCTTCTCTAGAAACTCAAAGCAACTTAGAATCCATGACTACTTTTTCCAGGGTGGGAAATCCATGGGGATATCATTTGAATAACCCATTTAGTTTTGTTGGAGGGTTTTCCATCCCTGGGCGTGCCTTCCCCTTGCTTCCTAATTATAGGCCTTAGTTCAAACAATAGCAGATGCAGTCACACGCACATAAAAAAAATCACCAGTTGCAGCGCAATAAGCTGTAGCGAGCAGGTTTATTTATTATTTTTTTGGTAATTTTTAGGTGTCAAATTCATGGATCTTTTAATTGTTTATTATCATCCTATTTTAGTTTTATTTTTTATACTATGAAAAAACCAAAAAGGCAACAACTAAGGCTGCCCGAAATTCTGGTCTCTGCTGAGCAAACGGGGCAGTCTGCCAGCCCAAAAATTTAATTTCGCACCGCGCCAAGCAGTCCCGTCAACACGCACCGAAAATTAGATGTCTCTCTTTTGCCCTCCACGCGGAAAATAGGTTTACCATGTCATCGATTTCAGACAAGGGCATTTGTGGTAATATGATGGCCACATAAAAGCGTAAGGAGTCGTCGTCGCCGCCTCCATCTCCATTCTCTAGCCACACCATCTCTCCACCAGCTCCAAATCCTAGTCCCATGGCCTCTCTTTCCACTCTACAGTCACCCCCTCTGCCACCCTGCTTCGGACCCTAGGCGCCATCAGAACAGCAGCTCAACTCCCTCTCCACTCTCCAGCCGCACCCTCTCTCATATATTTTTGAACCCTAGCTGGAGCTAGATCCCCTTCAATTCAGCGACAGCAAGTCGATCAGCTGACGGTGGAAGGATCACCTCGATGATAGTACAAGCCAGATTCTGATCCCCTACCTAGCTCAGCACCTGTCATGACTAACCAGATTTGATCCTTAGCCGGAGCAAGATCTGGTACCCCTTCATCAACATCGGCTGCACCAGCTCCGTGACCGTGATGATAGGATGGCAGTGCCCACGACAAAGCAAAGCTAGGGAACACGGAGGAAGAGGTACCCAAATTCCTTTTATAATGTGTGCTCTACTGTAGTGGCTGAACCAAGGATATGTAGATAGCGATGGGGTTACATATTTCCGATAGTTGAGTGTAGCTAACATGTGCTTTATTGGATTAATGACTTCCGTATAAGCTATAGTTACTAGTTAGGGGCTTATTTGCATACTCTTGCTCTATTGTGTTGACATTCCATAGAAGCTTTAGTTAATAAATGCCATTGTAATCTAGATGAACAGCCATTAACTGCTTATGAACGAGCACGGGATGCACAAATCGCAAGGAATCATAGAAAGATGGAAGAACTTGGAATACAACATGTGGGCCCAAAACCTGTGTCTCCAAAGGCAAAAAAGTCAAGCACAAAGGGTAGACACGATGAAGATTTGGAATATATCCCTGAACCAGGGGAGGTAGTTGAGGGATTTAATGATACAGACAAAACAGATTTAGATTTAGAAGATGAGCCAGTGCCCCTATCAATTAATGAGGTGCTTGTTCTATCTTATATTTAGTTCGGAGGGGGAGGGGGCCGGGGGGTAGGTAGCCATGCAATGCTTTACTATTTCGATATTAATGAAATTTGTACATGCTTGCGCTTAAGTTTGTATCTCCAATTTTAGTGCCTGGGTCAAAGAAGCCATAGAGGAGGCTCTGCCAGCAGGACAAAAGGCAGCACTGCCATGAATCTTGGGCGAAGGCTCTCCAAGCGAGTGAGGTCAACACCACTAGAAGAGGCTGCTCATGGATTTTGTACTCAGAGGTCTTCTGCTGGCAAAAGGGTGGAGTTACCAACAGTAGGTGAACATAATTCTCCATCATGACTGACTCCCGAACCCAGGGATCAATTCCAAGTTCATCAATTAACTAGAGACATTGGTCGAGATGGCACCCTACCTAGCCCTGAGAGAGACTCCTCACAACTAGATGATGATAGCCCTGCTGAAGAGGAGCCCTCTCAAAAACTCCCGTCTCCCCCACCCGTAGAACGATGAAAGTTGCCAAGATTGGTATTACCTTACAGATGTCTATCAATCAATTTGCACTAGCTATTTGATATCCATATAACTTTTCTAACAATCTAAATGTATGAAAACTATGTAGTACCATTGCCAGAAAGAGCGAGGAAGCCAAGGCCTCAAACTCGTGGAATTATGCTTGACAAAATGAGCAAATAACTAGGAGGAGCGAGGATGTGCATCTTTGTTCCTGAGGGAAACAGAAGGCCACATGATCCAATGCAAGCTACCAAGTTTGCCTCAGAGGCAGGTGTAGTAGTCAGGAAGGAAATACCAATTTTAACGCATTGGAAAGAATACAAGGGGAGAAGCCTAGCGCCGTCTATTGCACAAGATTTGTGGAAAGGCTAAATGTATGTATGGGTATCCCCTCTTGACATTCAACTCTACTTTGAACAACTTTAATGGATTTACTTTTCATTCACACTACTATGTGCAGGGAAGGCTGCACGTTAACGGTGCTCACTCACCAACAAAAAAAGCTTGCCAGAATGTAATACAGTCTGTGGTACGGCAGGAACGCTATAGGTTGAACAGGACATACTTCAATGGTGTCCCTACTAATCAGATCTATATGACCTCTCCTGTCTCATCCATAAATGATGCACAGTGATGTGAACTTGTCAAGATTTGGCATCTCGGTATCTTCAACATGGGCCACAGCTGCAGGAGCCTCTAGACCTTGAGGCTAAACTGATAGAGGACGCTCCTCAGAATTAGGCTCTGACTCTTTAAGGTGCTAGGCCTTAGCAGAAAGGTCTGCCTTGATGGAGGCAACCTCCTCACTAGAATGAGAAGAGGTAGAGTCTGCATCACTAGTGTTGCCCTTGGACTCGAAAGAGTCATCACTAAGAATGCAGGGCATCGGCGCCACGGCAGATGCAGCAGGGCCAGAAGTCATGACTATCGCTGGGATGGATGAAGCCATAAGGTCTTCGTTTGGATGAGCAACTGAAGCCTCCGATTAACTAGCCGTCATGCTCAATCGGGCAGCATCCAACCCATCATGAGTGCTCTCAGCCATCTCCTCAGCGGTGGCATCCTTGGAAATCTTCGCCAGCTTTCTCTTCTTTGCAACATTCTTTAGAGCATCAGCCTCCTTCCTCTTCCATGATTTAGCCCTGGCTACAGTGATAGGGGTTACAACAGACTTAGCGGCCTTCGCCGCCTTCTCCTCAATTGACTTTAAAAAAATTTTGGGGATCTTGCGCTCCCCATATTTCACCTTCATTTCTTTGAATACCCTGTTCAACCAGGGCATAGTCCCTCCGATGGCACGATGGGATAGATACTCCCTCTCGGAGATCTAGAAAATAATCATTGAGGCAGACAACTCGACCTCAATGACAAACTCTTCATCTATTTCATCCGCACCACGCTTGATGTAGAAACAAGGGCAAAACTCTCCATCTTCGCTACCAAACACAAGAAGCTTCATCTTCGCCAACATCATCCTAGGCCCAGACTTACCCAAAGGCCAAAAGTTGGTAGCAACCATTTCCTCTACAAGGTCACGACCTCCGAAAAAGCAAAAAGCCTTCACAAAGGCGACATCGCACGCCGCCCAATCATCATCAATCTCCGCCGGTGGCCTCACATGAGTCAAAGGCCTCATGTCACCCATGGTAGAAGCGAATGGATATTTCTTGACCTTAGGACCTAACTTAGGCTTCACACCAGGGTCTTCACATAGAACCAATAATGAGCCCAATCCTTCTCCCACTTGTTCTTTTGGGCGAAGGATAACTCCAAGCCACCATCCTTCTGCCCCATCTTCACCATAAAAGTGTAGCTGGCAAACTGATATTCAACCTCCACCCCTCTGACCTTCACCTTCTTTAGTTGGTGTTGGAGCTCATAGTAAGCACAAAATGTGTCGAGATCGGGGGCAGCGCCATAGGTCTCACAGGCATAACAAAACTTACTCAATGTAAGAATTCCATTCGATGTGAGATGATGAAGTTGTACCTTAAACGTCTCAAGCACCAGGCAAAGGAAATAGACTAGGGGATGCGGAAGCTGCAGGAAAAGAAATCCTTGGACACAACAGCTTCATCAACCTCTGGCTGGGGAACGGTCTCGCTGCACGAAGGACGACCCTTCCCTACCAGAAAGTAGCCTTCATCCTCTAGTGCCTTGATCGCCTCCTCCATCATGAGCGAAGGCCCAAAATCCCAAGACTTGGCCATCGACTTCTTCTCCTTCTTTCACGACAAAGTAGGAACAAGATCACCGACAAAAGCTTTAATATTCTCAAAATTCTCCTAAGCCTCCGCAGATGCAGACATACACCCTCCGTACCTCTTGGACCAACCCTCAGCACTCACACCAAGCAAGCAGAGTAAGGACCGCTAAAAGAGGGCTAGCGGAGGTCAGAGCTTGTAGGCGAAGCCACCTCTGAAAACTAAAGCAGAGCAAGCAGTAGGCGGTGACAGAAAGAACCTGAGAGCAAAAATGCAACGCGAGGCAGCAAGCTATGCAAAGGATAGTGCTTGGAAACCCAAGAAGGTTAGGTAGAACAGGAGTGAGGGGGGACCTCCCACCAACTCGCCCTTTATATAGGCTACGGAAGGATGCCTCGACTTCCAAACGCCAACGATCATGACTGTTCACGAGCGCATCGGGTCTGGAGCCACCACAACAAATCAAATAGTGACACGTCACACCACCAATGGTCTGATACGGGTGACCCAGGTTGGAAACAGGGGAAGCCTCCGCCACTTGACATTAGTGTCAGATTTGAGGCTCACGGCCTGCTTGCATCGGACCGCGCCCTCAAGGGGGGAACTATTGGGACACAGATACACAAGTAGTGGAGGCTAGAGCAAGTGCAAACTAACAGCAACAAACAATTGTGTAATGTTATGCAGGGATGATAGGTGGGACCTTTGCTTCCCATCCTCGGCTAGGCGAAGGACCAAAACACGGCGTCGAAGCCCCCCTGTAACACCCTCGGTGTTACGCCCTAAACAAACTATTAAATCATGTCACGAGTATCATGTTTATGTAATAATGCATGTGATCGAAGGCGTTGATAAATTTCTTGTAGCCTAAAATGACCAATAAAAATGTTAAATAGAAATTTATTCAATAACTCATGTTATGTCAAGTAGGATGGAAAACCAATTTTTATTGAGCAAAAGTATTATAGAACATGTGTGTGACACCTAAATAAGGTTTGAAGTACAAACTTTATAGATGACAATGCAACTCTTGTTGTAGAAAAATAATATGACTAGCTAGTATTTCTAATGGCTTGGAAATGGAACTTGAAGTCAAATTCAGCTCAAGACTTGGAATAAATTTTAAGTTTGAAAATAGTGTGACAATGCCATGTTGGTGAATTAATTCTGGAAAAATCTAGCTAAAGGTCAATGCTGTGTTTTTGCTCCTTATGGTAGATTGATGTACCCTCGTTAGCATGGTCGATGTAGTTTAGCTTCAACTATGTTAGGTTAGTTTTTAGACATGCTTTAAAATCCATGCATGTCATATGCCTGGCATGTGCACACGGTCACCTCGCGTGGTCGCTTGGCGTCGCATGGCTGGCCGTGTCCCGTGCGCTGTGGTGCCGAATCCGGTCGGCCTGTCTAGCCATTGGTTGGCCATGGTCGGCCCTAGTGGACCGCTGTCATCGCCCTGCATCTACTGGCCATCGCGCTGCTACCCCACCTCACTGCCGTGCTGCTGCCCCCACTGCCGCCCTTCCCACCTCACGCTGTGGTCCTGCTGCTGTCGTTCTCACCATCACACGTGTGGGCTTGTCCCTACTACCGACGCCTTCGCGTCACCGTCACGTCCACGCTCTCTGCAATCCTACGCCGCTCCCTGGCCCTGCCCGATGGCACTATCACTGCAGCGCGCGCACATGGCGCACTCATTGCACCGACACCTGGCCATGCCCGTAGCCTCGGTATCCCCACATGCGCCTTAACCTTGCTGCGACAGCCGTACTCCCAATCATCACTGTCTTTAAGCACGTCGCGCAGATGCGCAAGCTGACCCCTCTCTCTCCCCTTCCTTGTCATTTCCATCCGACGCGACGCCGTTCATTAATCTAGCAGGGAGACATCACCATCACCTAATTCATCACATCTCTGGCTCCATCTTTAAGCCACCAAGCTACCCAATCCCATTCGGCCATGATTGGAGTGCGGCCAAGCCCCAATTCGGTATTTTCCTCGCCGACGAGTCGTTATGGCCGCGCTCGGCCGGTGTGGGTGGCAACTCCCCATGAAGCTGTTAGAGGCCAGCCCAGCTACGCCATTAGCTTCACCTTGATTCTCTATTTATCCTATGCACCTCGGTCGCACCGCTACCCCTACCTAGTGTTGCCATCACAGCCATGTCTGTCGTGGTGTGCCACCGCACGGTTCGGTCACACGCGGCCAACCCTCCCCCACCATCGTCTACTCCAACGGTCACTTTGGCCGAGTCCACGGTAAGCTCCTGATGCTCACCCATTAGCTGGTTAGGCCTGTAGCTACCCTAGGTCATCAGAACGGTCACGCCACCATCGTGGATGGCCATGCATCACTGTAGCCCTCACCAGTGAGCCCCGCCACCCCTCACCGCCACCCAGCATAGTCGTTTAGGTCGGGGATGGTGATCGACCCGCTAGATGGGTCCACATAGGTGCTAGGTGGCCGACGTAGCCACCCTGTGCCGCTGCTTGCCGCGCCGCCACGCGCCCTGCCTCAGGGATGTGCGCAGTGAAATCGGGAAAACCCCAAGGGCTAAATGAGACTGTTAGAGAGAGGGGGAATAGTGATTGGATTCCGTTGTAGTTCGGATAAAGCTCGAGGGCTCCTTTGCAAAATCACAAGCACGTGTGGGCTCCCCCATAGTGGGCTGCGCTGGGCTGCCGGGCCATATTGGGTTGCTGCTGGCCCTTTTCCTTTTTCTAAGTATTTTCTAATTTAGTTCTAAGTCTAACTTGTAAATGCACTATAAATTTGTGTAGTTGACCAAAAATTATAAAAATAATTTTGTTAGGTTCCTAAAATCATGATCTATCTGTTAGTATATTTTATTCACATAGTTTTATAATATGTTCAGGAGTTATCTAATTAATTTGAGATGCTTAATATTGTAAGATATAAACTTGTAGGAATTGTTGTGATAAATTAGTGATAGTGTTGGCTCTGAAACTTTCACAGTAAATTCCTAACATTATTAGGTGCTCACTATAATTTTTGTAGCTCCATAATAATTAGTTTGCTAAGGTAGCTAAATGAGCCCTAGTTTGAATATATATATATATATATATATATATATATATATATATATATATATATATATATATATATATATATATATATATATATATATTTAATCAATAAAATACCAAAACACCTTAGGGTTGTAGAACTATAATATTTTCCAGAAATGAGGTCTTTATTTGACGACATGGATACGTAGCCTAGTACGTTAGTCATTCGAGCTAGCCCATTTAGAGTTGCGGTTGCCATTGGTTAATTATGTTTTCTGTGTTGTATCTGTGAACATCTTAATAGGAAATGATGGATCATGGAGTTGACCGAAGTAGTGGAAAACACGGTGCCTAATGATTGTGTCGCCGTGATAGAATGCTAACTTTTGGTTATATCTTACCCAGGTAATGATAAGGACATGAGCTCTATACATATGACCATGCTTGGAGACAGAGGCCGAGGAGATCAGCGAGGTTGTCCTAACCGAGAAGGAGGCCCGAAACTCATCCGGTTCGAGTCACCAAGGTGGAGGCCCAAATCAACTTTGAGCCCATCTCGGGTTCCAGGACCAGTCTATCATAAAACTGGTCACACGGGCGCGTACAGGCTCCGTTTTCGATGATCCACATATGGATGGAAAGCTAATTAGATAAGGAAGCCAATGCAAGTGGTCTCACGTCAAAAGTCCTTCGGAATCAACGGGAATCATCGAAACAAGTCAGCATCCAGAATCTGCTAGGGTGCTACGACACCGTCTTTTGGTCCGCTGGACCGTGCATCGTATTTGGGCCCATTAGGGGGCACGTCTAGGAGGGTGACGCCCAAGACTCTATAATTAGCAGCCGTCGCTCTCCTTAGAGTTTGGGTTTTGTTTAGTTCTTGATTTTCTCGTAAAACAGACATCGTTTTGCTGCAACTGTGCCGCCAAGGCTGCTTGCTGTGAACCAGGGCCCCGGTTCTTGATCTTGTTCGCCTGTGGTGATTAGTCCTTTCGAATAAAGACTTGAACTCCTTCTTGTTGTCATAATCCTCATATCTATTTGCAATTTTAGATTGCATTCATCCCGTTCTTGCTTGTGTTCTCGATTTGTTTGCAAGAAAGCCTTCTCGGCGAGGTCAATCGCGTTCGCATGGTTGATAACCAACGGAGCAGTAGTGTAATGGTTGCGGGGGTCTGAATCAGTCTTGGTTCGAAGCCTAGATCATGAACATCAAGTCTCCACCAATCGACGCTATCATACCTTTCAGAAGATCGGGCCCTGTCTACATCAGGCAAGCCTCGGTGCATAACCCCTATTATTTTGCACTTTATTTTATGCTTGTGCATTAAGTTTTAAGGAGTTAAATGAAAACCACTTGCATATATATATCATTATCCTATGAGTCCTACTAGTATGTTAGGATCGTGTAGATTACTATGCCATAGGATTTGGTAGAACTCAAGTGATTACCTGCCACTCGCGAGAGATAGGAAAGATATTATTATTATTATTATTATTATTATATTACTATCATATGGAATATATATGGAGGATAATTGGAGACCGGGCGGAATAGTACTTTGGATCTGGACTTGGTTAGGCATTCGAGCGAGGCTCGGGTTGCATTTGTTTCGCCTATGTCGATTGAGGACCGTCCATTGTTATGGATGGTAGTCAGGTAACAGACTTATTATCGTGAGCGCATACTTGCTTATGGGAGCGGGAATGCTCGTTGCACTCTTGTCGTGGGTTCCGGCTCTTTTCAGACCAACTGATTGGAGGCGGGAAAATATGGAGGTCTAAGTACCATGCTGAGACCGACTCTCAAGTATGGGGCTTAGAGTCCAAGTTTTGATGGGGACCTAGACCCCGTGACAGGAGCGGAATGGGTTGGTCTCGTTTGTGCCTGGGGTACAAACATGATGTGTGTTTCAGGGTACCCAGCTGTGATACATTGGTTCGCGAATCGCCGTTTTTGTGAGACGGTACTGACTTGGCTATGGTCTAACACCGTAGTAAGAACTAGAATATGAAACATGGTAAATATGGTTCTGATTGCTTATCACCTACTTGAAAGTAGCATAGGTGCTTACATAGAATGGTTAGTTAATGAACTAATGATGACTGCTAATAAAATTGAATATAAGGACGCACGTTTAGTAATGCTTCCGCAGATGACATAACCCACAAACCAAATAAGCCTTGTATATCCTTGGAGTCTTTTATTTTTCTTCTGTCGGGTAAGTCTTGCTGAGTATAATCGAGTACTCAGGGTTTTATTCCCCCTGTTGCAGGTGACCGAGGGATGGTAGGCGGCTTTTATGTGTGGAAACCTTCTGGTGGGCTCAGCGATGATTTCCTTATATTGCTGACGTAGAGTTTAATCAAAATTTTCACAAAATGTTTTGCAAAGGAAAAGACTTACAACCTGTTATCATTCCATGTATATAAATGTTCCTCATGTTAGCGCTTAAACTTGTCGTTATATACATTTCCGCTGAAAACTCTGATAACATTGTTATATTATGCTGTCATAATCAATTGAGGTAATATTATGCTACTGTAATAAAGTGATGTAACAAATGGCTTAAGAATGTTGTAAGCTTTATTCTCTTATTTATGATCCTGATGAAAAAATATAGATTTTCGAGTTCTCCCTTAGGGTGTGCTCGACGGAACAGCACGATTTAGTGCACTCTCTTGGGTACTTAGTGTCTAATGGAAGACAAGTACTCTTGAGAGAGTATTAGATTAGGCGGTTCTGCCACACCCCCCAATGGTGGTACAAGGCGAAGACCGCACAACGGAGACGGAGGCTACGACGACATGGGCGAAGACCATGCGGATTCCACCAGGCTCACGCTACGGCAGGACCTTGGGCCAGAGATGGGCCTCGTGTGGGCCGACGGCTAAGGCCCAAGAAGCAAAGACGGTATGAGAAGAGAAAGTCTAGACTGCCCCTGGCGGCTTGCATTGGCGGAGGAATATTCAGAGAATATACCTTAGCAGTTGTAGGGCAAAGATGTAAAAAAGGATAGTAGTAAACAATGCCCTATAGAAGGGGGACTAAACCCTGTGTAAAAGAGGTTGGTGAGTTCATTTATAGAACCCTAATTGTACTTGGGCCCACCTATCACTTTCTTGACCTTCGCTTAGGGCGTCCGACTAGGCGAAGGCTCCACCACATTGTTCCTGCTGGAGACCTGGTTTTCCAACATAGATGGAACAAGTTACATGTTTTCATAATTCCATTACAAGTTTCCAACTAAATCTTATAAATTATAGTATGATAAAAACTAAAGCTTCACTCGCCTTTCCGCCATGGCTTGAAAGCGTTTAATCAGTCAAATTAGAAGAGGAATAGAACTAATGTCTAATGATTGGTTGGAATAGAACAAGACTGAATTTTACCGTTTGCGTCAGGGGAAGCAGCTGGACTGCCGGACGGATCGTCAAGGAAGAAGCAGCAAAGCCTCGGCCGGCCGGCCGTCAGGCGTCAGCGACGACGCTGACGAGGGTTTCCGTCTTTCCAGCTGCGTTGAGGAAGGAAGTCGCGTCCGCGTCGTTTCGTCTGGCTGTTTGGAAAATTGCTTATTGCTTATATACATCAATACGCAGGGGACTGTCAATACGTGGTGTCTTGTTTGGAACTGGGCTGTTGTTGGGCCTAGAAAGCAACGAATGTAGAGTGCTGGGGCTGTTGTATGGACTGAGCAGACTAGCAATTGTATGTAACAATGTATTATACATGTACAGGGTATGAAAGGGTATATATACTTGGTGTTTTTCCAGAAATTTTGGGAGGATAGCTGTACCCCATGCACCTACTGTACATCCGCCCCTGGCAGGAAGCCGGATGGAGTCCATGGAGAGGCGCCAGTGCATATATGTCCTTTTTGGACCGCCGAATCAATTTGGCCATCGATTTGGGGTCTCTGCTTCGATTTGGCATGTGAGGAATCGATCTGGTGGGAGATGCGGGCGGCAGGAAGGAAAGGTCCAAGCGGAGGAAGTCGAGCCACTAGCAGTAGCCCCAAAATCAAAGCCCCTATTTTCAATTTTGGTGCCCAAACCCATTTTTGTTATCCAAATTTGTGCTTCAACTGTAGCACTAGCATCCAAACGAAAGCCCCAAATCCTTCCCATAACCACTGACACATGTGACCTACCTATCAATGACTCTCCCTCCCTCTTTCTCATTTCCTTTTCTTCGCATTCTGCCAGCGCCACGAGAGGGAGATCCGGAGGAGAGAAGGAGCGCGCAGTCGCGCCGCTGGAGGCGAGAGGGAACCGGAGGCGCCCACAAGGGAGATCCTTCAGCGGGGGACTAACCAGCGGCGGGCAGGAGAGGGAGGAGCACGCTCGGCTGAGCGTCGAGCCCGGAATGGAGGCGGGGAGTCGCGGGAAGGGAGGATCCGCACCACCGCGCCTCCAGGGATACATACGGTACTTTAAATAATAAGTTGATTGCTCATCAGTGACTACAACGTTTACATGATCTAATTCGCCATCGAGAGCTTCTTCATTCTGTGACAGATTGAGCGTCGTGTACTGGCGAGGTTTGGAGCACCGGAAGAATAGGAAACGGCCTGGACGCTTGTCCAACCCCGACTGCCCGGGGTTTCTCCAACGCGGTGCAGTGGGGCGCTCGTATCTTCGGCCAAACCGAAACATGCAAGTTGTGCAGTGGAGCAGCTGCGGGCGGCAACAGGGTACTATATGGATGTTCGATCTTCGACAAGCTGAACAAGAACTTGCGCACGAGTTCAGAGGTTTGTTCCTTCATCTTTTGTCAATCTGGACAAAGCGCCTTTGGCAAGAAAAAAAAATCATCCACATAGTCAACAATCAGTACGACTAGGGGAAATTATATCCTCCTGGGTGACGGAGATCATCCTATGTGTAACTGTAAACCATGGTGGGACTTCTTCATCAGCCGCCGGCCCGGAGCTTTGTATAAAGGATACATACGGTACTTAATACATCACCGTTATACGACTGATTATTGTGTTCGGATATGTTCAAATTTCAAAAGGGAATTGCATGCGTCCAGACGTTCGACGAGATAGGATTTGCTATAGTCCTTCTCTGTCTGTCTCGTCCCACCCCACACGCATACCACGCCCCCGTCCGCCTCGCCCCACTCCGCGCCCGCAGCTTCTTCCTCCCCCTAACCCCCTCCTCTCTCTCCGCACGGGCGGGACCCGGTAGCCCGGATGAGGACGAGTGCGCCCTATCCGCTACCCCCGGCTCACCGCACCCCTTCCCTTGGCGCCCGAGCCATACCCCAATGACTCTCTGAACATACCTCTGAAATATGAAACACTTGTAACATGAAACACTTGAATGCAACATACGTCTGAAGCAGATGAAATATTTAGAACATACAATTGCAACATGTGTGTGAAGCATACACAACATGCAGATAAAACACCTGCAACTTGCAACATGAAAACACTTATTGCAACATAAGACTGAAACAGTTGAAACGTTTTGAACATACACTACGTCAGAATAGCACTTCACTACCGGTTCAAAATATCCCATCACTGCCGGATTTTGAACCGGCACAACCATACCGACAGTGATGAGGGTAAGCTATCACTGTCAGTTCCTACAAACCGGTAGTGTTCTTCAACTTCACTGCCGGTTCTTTACACAACCGGCGGTGTTCATTTCCACCAACACTGTCGGTTCATAAGACCACCCGGTAGAGTTCAGTTCCAACAATACTGTCGGCTTGTGTTTCAACCGGCAGTGTTGTAGTAAGAATCACAGCCGATTTATGACAAGAACCGGCAGTGATGGCTAAGCCAACGCTACCGGTTTGTGGCTCGAGCCGGCAGTGCCATCACTGCCGGTTTTGTTGCTAACCGACAGTGATGTTTACGACAACACTTCCTGTTTTCTGATAACCGACAGTGATGTCACGTTCGCATTTTATTGTTTTATAATTGATTTTAATTTATATTTTTTGTGAAATCGGGTTTTGCTTTATATACGCTACGTAAACGACAGGTCCATCAATATTAAACATTACAAATGTTACGGTTATAATTCAAATGTTCTTATCCAGATCTCGATCCTTCAAAATAAAAAAAGAAATGTTCTTGGACTTCATAAAGTGTGCAATGCTTCTCAGACTTCTTACAATAATCTGGCGAGCCATTCTAGGCCATACTGGTCCTTGTACTTCACGTATTGTGCAATGGAAAATACTACATCTTTTTTCAATACCTCGGCTAAGACGAATTTTGCCAGCGACGATCTCCATGTATAACAGCCTTTCGTGGTTATATTTCTTATGATGTCGTTCAAAAAAGATGATATCCAAAGAGAAACAGTAAATCATTTTGTTGAATTATTAACAGACATAAATGAAATAGGGATTATACACACCAACTTATCGGCTTCTTCTGATTTCCCGCCGATGTAGCGAAGCATTGCCCACATTACATAAAATCCGCATTCATTGTTTCCCGCCGGCTGTGATAGGTACTTCCCCTCCATTTCGACAACCTTGAATGGGACCAGCGTCCCACCGATATGTCTTCTTCGGACACTGAGCAACATTAAAGGAAGAAACATTAGAAAGTGGTATGTGTGATTAGAAAATAATATGTTATTAGGATCACGTACTAATTCAGCACTGCCACCAGTGCATCTAGATGATGAAATGGTTTTTTTCTTCGAGTCCCACACCTCGATCAGATTTTTTACCAGATTAACACAAATGAAGACGAAATGGTTGCTGTAATCATAGAATCCTAATTATCAAATAATCTTAACGAAAAAAAGCATAAAATTAAAAGCCAATAACACATACTCCCAGTTGTAGGCTAGAAGTATGTGGGTTTTGTTCTTCATCGTGAATTCGTCAAAAACAGCAATCAATCTCTGTTTCAGGTCTTCCACGTCACATCCATGGAGGCCTAGACATGTCCTCTCATTGACTCGCAAGGGGTTCAAGAAGCCTATGTAATCCCATTTGCTTTTTAGAATGCAAAATTTTGCTATACACCCACATAAAATCATGGAAAGTGCTCAAAAGTTAACAATTTGCGTCTTGAGAGAGTAGTTAATTGTAATATCGTGCGTGTAGGATACTTACATAGTCCACAGCGTCAACATTTGAATATCGAGAGAGCATTTCTGGTATAGTTGGAACAAGCACTCTCACTCGACATCGAACTTCTCTTCTTCAGGATAATGGAAAACATGTGGCGAACGGATAATAACCTCAAAACCAAAGTCGTCCGTCTCTGTTGCTTGAGCCATGTAATATTCATGTAACTGGTGCATATATGTTGTCAGATTTTTTTACTCATGATCAGGAACCAAAAGATTGCCCCTTTCATACTTCATTGCCGGTGTTCCTACATCATAATAGATGTTCACGGCCTCTTCTATGGTTAATCCTGGGTTGTCTTCGACGTACTTCTGTATGTTCCTTAAATCTTTATTGTGTATTTCTTCGTCTCTTGTTGTAGCGTACTTATTCTATGTTTGCCTTTCGAATTTGGACTTCAACAAAAATGAAGGTAGTGAGGCACGGAGATTGAAGAAACTAACACAATCTTCCTTCGAGATATGTGTTGTAATTTTTCCTTTCATCAAGGTGGTAATGCTACCACTGAACGACCTTTTTCTCTTTTGTTGGTCCACTTTGGAAGCATTAGCGACCGAATCCAAGGACCTTTTCTACGACTGCGAGGATGTCCATGATCTTGTTTCGGGCTAAGGTGGAGGAGGAGGAGGATGACGACGAGAATTATGTTTTCCCGACAATGATGAAGATGGAGGAGGAGGAGGAGGAGGAGTCTCTTTTTCTCGGGGCTGATGAAGATAGAGTCAGACAAGGAGGAATAGAAGGAGACCTCTGTCTTCTCGGGGGTAATGGCTTCGGAAGAGGAGGGGAGTGATCTCTGTTGGGAGATGGTGAGTGATCATCGTGGGTGGGTGAAGACTCGCAGTCGTCCTCATCATCAGAGGACAATTGATGGTCAAGCTTAATGAAGCGCTTGCGCCAGACCACTTGAGAGCCCTTGTTTTGACCAAGTTTCAGCCTGTCTTCCACTACAGGTACTTAATGGGTATCTTGTTATACTTCTTATCAAGTATTCTGTCAATGGTGACACAAGCGTACCCCTGTGGAATTGGGTGGCCATTAATTGTCCCGTCTCCCATAGGCTAGGCCTAGCCAAGCGCCACCTTGTCCTTTGTCCATTCCTAACAGATGTACAACTTGACATTGATGGGTTCAGTGATGTCGTCCACCGGATGAGGCACATTCATCTCTTCTTCGTCGAGCGGGGTCGATCTGTAGCTGCTGCGACCCCTAAACTATGGGTTAAAGGCAGTAGGACTAGGGTTTTGTGGTACTCTTGAGCCATTGGACAGCAAAATTTGCTCGACTCATGCTTCAACAGTCGCCTCAATCCGTGCTTCCATTCTGTCTTCCATCTCTTTTAGTTGCCTCAAATACTCTGCCTCCTATTCTGCTCTACCCCTTAAGCAGCTTCGGTAAGTGTTAGATTCTTGGGGGAATGCTAGTTTCCAAGGAACAACACCGGTTCCTCTAGTGCGACCAGGGTGCTCCTTGGTTCCGAGTGCTTGGGTGAGCATGTCTTTCTCCCTATTAGAAGTGCGAGTCCCTTGCCTCACAGCCTCAGTTACCTAGGAGATCCTCTGGATGAGTTCGCTCATGGGTTGATTTGTGGAGCTAAAGCTCCTGTCCTCGGCGTGTCATACATTCCTTCCCATATAGTGTATTACCGATCTAGGCTCCCAATCGGCGGTCTCAACCTGAACGCCTTTCTCAGCAAGGCGATCCATCTTTTGAAGTTCTGCTTCAAATTCTGACATCTTTTTGGCGTAGCCACGAGAGCCAAGATGATGAGGATTCATCGCTTTCTGTGAGTTCTCCTTATTCTTCCTGCTCAGTTCTAAGTACTCCTCGGATAACCTGTATTCCTTGAAATCCTACTAGAAGTCCTTCTTCTTGCTAAACTGTCCACCATCGAAATCTGGCTCTTTATTTTGGAGGACAAAATTCTTGTACAATGTCCTCTTGAAATTCTTGAAGCATGTCCCCATGATTTCTTTTGCTTTTTTCTTGACTAACTCCCTGTCATACTCCGTTGGGAAAGTGAAATACTCTGGGATCTTGACATCTCATATGTAATCCATCTCACTTTCAGGAACCCTCCACGGGTCATCATCTTTCTCAATCCACTTTATGTACCTAATCGGGATGAAGTCCCTAACAATTAACCCGAGGATAGTCTTGTATTTGGTCAAAGCTATAGGTGGTGAGAGTGGATCCCCGAATTCATCGAACTTAGTAATGTGCCAGTGTGCATTCCTACCAACAGGAATCTTTGGCACGCCTCCCTTGGATCTGGCCATCCTGCTACCCGAACCCTCTAGCTCCTTGGCCGACGGATGCTCCTGCTAGAGACACCAAGTAAGCTATGACCCTCTCAATTGATTAGCGTGTGTGGCCACATAGTCACATGATACCAAAGCTACCTGGCCATCTTGGTCATTTTGACCCAGATCGAGCAGGCCGAACAGGGTCCATGGCTACTCATTCTCATCGTCCTGATTGACACCGTCATCGTTTGTCGGATCATGCGGCTCTCCTGTCCCAGCGATATCAGTCGCTTCTTGTTGCCGATCTGTTCTTCGGCGATAGGGTACAGGCAACGATGAGTCATGGCTGTGTGACACGATCGTGGTTAGTTTTGACTGTGGACGACTACTAATAGCATATGTTCATATATATATATATATATATATATATATATATATATAATGTTTAATGCAAAGTCTAATAATAATTCCACATACAACAAAGTCAAATAATAGCATATGTTCACCTAGAAGGTCTTAGTGAGATCAACGGTAGTGAACCATTCGTTGTCAGTGTTGATTTCCTCGGGCCGGACCCACTGGCAGCGAAAAAGAACTGCTTTAAATGAACCGTAGGCTAGCTCCCATATCTCCTCTATGAAACCATATCATGTCGCCTGGACGTTGCCATTTTCGTCGTGAGCAACAAAACGAACACCACAATTTTGGTATGTGCTCTTTCCATCTTGCTTTTTTGTGTAAAATGTGAATCCATTGATCTCATACCTTTGGTACTTAATATATGTACTCGAAGGTCCCTTGGCTAAGGCATCCAGTTGATTACCCAACTTTATTCCAAGCAAGCGACATCGCAACCAGTTGACAAATTCCTCTTTATGTTTTTTATCCAGCCAAGCCTGTGACCTGCTCGGATATAGAGTTTGCAACAATTGCCTATGCTCGTCAATGTATGGCATCACACCCTCGGCTTGCTGGAGAATAGCGAATTGTGCCTGTCTAAAAGAAACAGGGTCGTCTACTATAACAGATTTCTCCCCAATCGTTCCTTTGCCACGTAGTCTTCCCTCGTGACGAGATTCTGGAATTCTGACCCTTTTGATGTCCAGATAATATGTGCAGAACTCAATGGCCTCCTCCATTGACCATCCTTCAACCATGCCCCCTTCTGGCCTGAATCTGTTCCTAACATACCTCCTGAAAACTTTCATCAATCTTTCGAAAGGGAACATCTGATGCGGGTACATTGGGCCAAGGGCTCTAATTTGGTCAACAAGATGAATGAGCAGATGCAATGAGATATCAAAGTAAGTTGGCGGGAAATGCATCTCAAGCCTAACGAGAGTTTCAGCTATGTCCCACTACAGCTGCTCTAGCGTGGACACATCAATGACCTTTTTTAAGATTGCGTTGAAGAACGAGCAAAGCTTTATGATTGGGGCGCAGACCTTTGGGGGGAGAATACCACGTAGGGCAACAGGGAGCAGCTAAGTCATAATGACATGATAGTCATGGGCCTTCATAGGGCCATAGTTGAACTTGAGTTTTCTCATGTTCACTAGCCACTTCGGGTTCACACAGTAGCCCGTCATGACTTTGAGTTCATTGAAGAAAGAAATAAGTGCACGCTTTTCTTCCTTATTCAATGTCCATGACGCAATCGGAAGTTCGAACTGGCTATTCTCTAGCTCCACAGGATGCAGCTCCTTCCTAGTTCCCAAGTGTTGCATGTCTAGGCATGTGGCTAGTGAATCCTTCGATGTCCCCCCGGTGTCTATCAAGGTGTTAAGAGTGTTAGCGCACATATTTTTAGTGATGTGCATGGGATCAAGACAGTGGCATACACTCAGAAATGGCCAGTAAGGTAGTTTCTAGAAAACCAATCTTTCCTTCCAAATGCTCCCATCAGGCGCTGCTACTACATTGTCCCCCTTCCTAAGGACAACCTCCAGTTTGTTGAGTTCTCGAAGTATCGTAGGCCCGTCTCGATATTTTATAGCTAAGCATTTCTCAATAGTACCGTTGAAATCTTTTCTGTTCCTGCGGTAAGGGTGATCCTTAGGTAGGAACCTACGGTGTCACATATAAACTATCTTTGAGTTATTTGGTAGATTTACCGCATCGATGTCATCCAAGCACTCGATACATCCAGTCAACGAACCTTGACCTGGCAGGTCGGTGATTATAGCGATAAGTACTCCCTTGATCATGACATGTTCCTTTTTGTACTCGTCCCAAACATCCAGCACCCCCTTTTCAAACATCTCCACTAGTTCACCGATCACTGGTTCTAGAAACATATTGATGTTATTCCCAGGTTGTCTTGGCCCTTAGATCAGTAGGGGCATCTGGATGTACGACTGCTTTATACAGACCCAAGGTGGAAGGTTGTATATATAGAGCGTCACTGCCTAGGTACTATGATTACTTCTAACCTGGTCGAAAGGATTCATCCCATCTGTGCTCAAAGCAAACCAAAGGTGCCTTACCTCTCCACCGATGTCCTTATAGAACATAGTATTGACAGTCCTCCAGTCATGCCCATCGGCGGGGTGCCTCATCATTGTATCTTTCTTACGCTCTTCGCCATGCCAGCGCAACAGCTTGGCTGACTTTGCACATGCAAACAGCCTATGCACCCGGGGAGCTATAGGGAAATATCAAACGACCTTTATGGGACCTCCTCTGGTCTTGGAACCCTTATCTGACGGCCCTTCCTTGTACTATGGAGCTTCACACTTGGGGCACTTGTCCAAGTCTTTGTATTTTTCTCCACGGTACAATATGCAATCAATGGAACACGTGTGGATTTTTTCAACCTCGAGGCCGATGGGGCAGATCATTTGCTTGGCCAAGTATGTCTTTTCTGGCAACTCATTTTTTTCTGGGAGCATTTTTCTTGTTATACCTAACAACTGATCGAAGCCTTTATCGCTCAATTCGTTTGTCGATTTGAACTCTAACAGCATGATGTCGGCTTCCAGTTTGCTCATTGGACAATCCCTATACAATGGTGTTTTGTCATCTTATCTCATTTTCTATAGCTTTCTCAGCTGTCTTTCACTAAGACATCCAGTCTCTACATTACGTAGCAGCTAAGAAATGCCATCGTTATCCTCGGTGTCATCAGCTAGCATGTTCCTTAACACATTATTAACTGTGGCCATAGGTTCCGTGTTGACACCGAGTTCCTCGTCAGCATCGTGGATGGCTACGTCGGGCATGTCCACATCATCATTGTTTTCCCGCAGAACATTCACACCAACCTCGCCATGCATAGTCCATATCGTATAGTTTGGCATGAACCCCCTGATAATCAAGTGCGATCGTATAGACTCAATTTGACGAAAGTTCCTTTGATTCTTGCAATCTTTGCATGGGCAGAAGGCAGTGTTCTCATTCCTAGCATGGGCTTTGGCATCGGTGATAAATTGGTTGACGCCATGCATGTACCTCTTGTCCATTCAAGACAGATGCATCCACTCTCGATCCATCTCTGCACAAAAAAATACTGAGACAGTAATTACAAAGAATTAATAAGAAATCGAGCTTCATGAACAACAATTGTAGCTCGAAAGTACCATTTTTGGAAAACATTAATTATTGGAAAATTAAAATTGGTAGCCCCGGCCCTGTAAATTGAAAATAGTAGTAAAAAATAATTATTGCACAATATTGAAGAACAACTATTCTACTCTACTTCTAAGAACTAATTATAGCATCACATACTAACAATGATGATCTTGACCACCATGGAATAATTAGCTAGGAATTTAAATGTGTTTGTAGACATCAACCGTTTGGATGATGGATTCACCATAATTTGAGCCTTGCACAAATATCCAATTGGAAAAGTGCTCTCTAGAATGAAGAAAGAACTAGAATGAGAATCAAGCAATGTAGCCATCAAAATGAAGCTAATTAAGCAACAAAATCAAAGGAGTGGATGTTTGTTACTAACCTTAAAGCAAAAAGATCAAGCCATTCTTCAAAATCCAAGCGCTAGCTTTATGGTGAAGAGCAGCCGCAACAATGGAGGGAAGGGCCCAAACGCGCGCCTCTGTTCTCGGGATGGAAGAGAGGAGGAAGAAGAGGACGGCTGTAGCCTTTTGTGCTATAGGCTTATCACCGTCAGTTCTTGGCTAGAACCGACAATGATAGAGCCAAATCACTGCCGGTTTGTGGCTTGAACCAGCAGTGATAAGTGGCCGCAAAAACACTGGTGGTTCAAGCCACAAACCGGCAATGATGTGGTGCTTCACTGCCGGTTTTAGCCCAGCCCCAATCATTTTCTCATTTTCAAGCTCATAACCGGCAGTGAAGGTACATCACTGTCGGTTCTCACAAATCCGGCAGTGATGATGCCGGCAGTGATGTCCAAATCTGGCGTAGTGATACTCTTGCAACATATGTGTGAAACATATGCAACATCTAGATCAAAAATGCTTGGAACATGTCTGACACAAATGAAACATTTTGAACAAACGCTTGCAACATGCCTTTAGAACACTTTGCAACATATGCATTATTCTCGATCTACTTTGCAACATCCAATGAAACACTTGCAACATATCTCTGAAATATCTGAAACACTTGAAACTTACACTTGCAACATGTCAAGCATGACACTCTAGTGGGAGGCGCCCACCATGTCAGACGCGTTGAGGAACTCGATAACGCCTCGATCTCGGCAAATCGGAGTTGGGAGGTGGCGGAGCGAAGACCACCATGGGCTTGGCTGCGCGAGCTTCTTTTGCTGGGGGCACCGGGGCGTGTGGAGTCTCGATGCGAGCACGAAGTACGGCACGGCCGCGACGCCCTCGTGGTCTCCAGCCGCAGGAGGAGGTGACGAGGAGGACGCTGACGCCGGCTCCGGCGCTAAGGGCAGGAGGGGCGGCCGGCAGGAGCGACTCCAGCGGCGCAGCATGGCGTCGCAGAGGCGAGCAAGGGGCCCAGGGCGGAGGAAGTGGAGGTCGTGCTAGATGGGAATGTCACCGTCTTTTTTTTATATTTTAAGAAACGGTGAAAGAATAAAGGTAAAGCGAAACAGACCTATTGGACGCGGCGTAGGGACGGTTGGACGTCCGCACGGTAGCATTTCCGATTTCAAAACCAAAAGTGTCAGCGTCCTCCTGTTTCCTTGGAGAGGGACTCATCGATATAATGCCGCGGGCAGATCATGCATGCCTGATGCCTGGGAATAGTAGCAGTTCGATCTATTCTTCAAGGCCCGCAGCTTGGTTCAAGGCGTGAAGCCCAATGCAAGCTGGGTCTCGTTGCGCTCTTCTCCAAAGTTGGCATGCTCAGAGCTCGTGCGGTCGAAACAGAAACACGAACACACCCGATCGGCATCGCTTTGGGTGGCTATGCACCCGCTCGGGCCACCGAGGGCTTCGGCCTTTGGGCGCTATGGCCCGGCCGTAGACAGCAATACGCTGTACGCCACTCAACATGCCGTACCTGCAGGGGCGTAGCTTTCTGCCATGTGCATCTCAAATGACAAATGAGACAGCAACCAGCTATCAATCACGTGGAACAGAAGACTAATACTGTAGTAAACATCAATTTTGTTTTTTGGCAACCGCGCTCAACTGAGCTCGTTTTTCATTAAGAGGGTAAATCTTTGGCACAGTCATCAACAGCAACCCAATGAGTGGCGCACAACAAATGGCAAATGAAGGTTACTGAAGTTTCTGGCGACTCAAGTTGTAAAATGTGGAAGCTTTGCCTGTACATGATGATGCACCACGCACCGGCCGGCCGTTATAGGGGCTGGGTCATTGAAAAACAAGAACAAAAACAGGAAGTGCTGCTTTAGGTGCCTTACGAAAGGACCTAATCATATGTCAGGTCGAAAAAAAAGTGTCATGCCAAAATCTTTATCTTCTTTACCTCAAAAAAGACCATCAATATGTGGTTTTCAAAATTCGAACTTGAGGTCTCAATCTCAATGTTGATATTCCCTCAAACGCGCGAATTGAACCTACCAACTGAGCTACTACGTGGCACATTTGACTATATAGATTTTATTTTATTTTTAACACTTTTTGTAAACTAATTTTAAATCTAACACTGTTTTTTTTTCTAAAACTAACACTTTTGGCCGCGCCTATTGCCATGGCACGACGAAACGCCTGTGCCGTGCCATACATGGTGGCGCGGCGGCAGGATGATATGGCGACGACCGGGGCTGCTGATGCCGCGCCAACGATCTTGGCGCGGCAGTGCCACGCCATCCCTCACGGCGCGTCACTCCCGGTATATATATCGCCCGCAAGCCGCCCTCCCTCAGTATGCCTAGCCGCACGCACCTACCGCCACCCGTCCGCGTCCGCCCGGCTAGCCGCCTGCCACACGCACGCCCGAGCCCGCTCGCCTACCCGCACGCACGCCCACGCCCGCCCGCCTGCCCGCACGCGGCCGCCTGCGCTTGCCGGCTGCCGCGCACGCCCGCCCGCCTTCGCGCATGCCCGCTCGCCTTAACTAATTATTTAGTTAGAAGTATGTTTACCATGTATATTTTTATTGCTATAAGTGTTTGTTATATTGTTTGAGTTGCAATGCAAATGATTATATTTTTCATTAATTTGCGTTGTTTCGACTGATGTTTAATTTGAACCATTTTATTAGATGGAAGACATGTTTCGGGAGCAGTTGTGACGAAAATGGGGTCGTCCTAGAGAATTGTACCCTGACGAGTCAAGCAAAGATGCCCCCGTCCCTCCTGACCTCCCTATCCCTAACTGTGACTGTGGTTGTCCGGTCGACGTGTTTCAATCGAGACATCCGGACACAGCTCTACACATGCAGTCGTTGTAATGTAAGTAATTATTTCCGTATGTTTTTTTCTTCATTTGTATTACTAGGTTATTAATATTTTGTTGGAATTTTGTTGTGTAGGCCCATGAGAGGTGCTTTTTCTTTCAGTGGATCGACGGTGCAGACAAGTTTGACCCCGGGTACCTCCTTTTCGACGATTGGTGGAGAGGGCGACATCCACGAGAGCACTTCAAGCGGTGGGTTCCACCTCCCCCTAACCGCCCTCCAATGACGGCTAAGGAGAAGCACTTAGCCGCAGTTAGACGACTCGAGGAACCTCCTCTGTGCGATTGTCGTGATCGATCTGTGATAAACCCTGAGAATACGTTGGAGTTTGTGTGTCCAAACAAGCATGAAGTAAGTGCAAAGTGTATGTGTTGAAATGTTGAGCTATATGTGTTCATGTACTAATGTCACCTTATTTAGGTGTTTTCAATGGTGAAGTATCGTTTCAAGGAGTGGTTGTATGGTCCTAAGAACCAATGGTCAGAAGAACCACCAAAGGCAAAGCAAAAGAAGAAAGAAAGGTTAATTTACAAAGCACCTACAGTCAAGTGCGAATGTGGTGTTAAATCCAACTACAGTCGAGTCCCTTCGGAGCTTGGAATAGGCCATTATTGCGGCCATATGGTTGACTATGATGAGGTTGGTTATTTTTGTGGTAAACATAAAATCATATTTTGTTTCTTTTGCTAAGACATATATGATATAATTTTTCGTTTGAACAGAGCACTAGGAAATATAGGTGTGAATGTTATGATGGTCAAGCTAAGTTCTTGGATGAACTAAAGGGGAAGCAAGTAATTGCATGGAAGAGGGGATATGGACCTGACTACGTCAACCTATTCGTTAAACATCATAAATACAAGATGCGTGAGTTTACTAGACAGCATGGTATTTGTAACCCGATCGATGTTGGGCTTGACAAATAGGGATTGGATAGATGAATGACGTTAGAGGAGTCGAGGGCAAGGAAGGAGGCAAGGGAGGAGACAAGAATACAGATGCATGTCTTGAACGAGCATGTTGTTGCATTATGTGACAATGAGTGCTTGAAAGACTTATTTTTCATTGCCTGATTTTAAATGTAATATAATCACATTGCTAACTGATTGCATTTTATACATGAAGGGATTGGATGTAGCGAGGAACATGCTGCAGAGGTGGCTCGTGCAAGGTATGAGGAAAAGAAGTTAGATGAGCATAGAACGCGAGCTGGTCGTACCGTTGAATCACCGATTATGTTGTCTGATGAGGGGAATGAGGATGAGGACGACACTGGTAGACTGAGCGAGCTCATTGCTCTAGCAGAGGCATGCTTGCAGGCGGAGGAGGATGAGGACAACACTGGCAGACTGAGCGAGCTCATCGCTCTAGTAGAGGTGGGCTTGCAGGTGGAGGAGGCTGAGGACGACACTGGCTGACTAAGCGAGCTCATCGCTCTAGCAGAGGCGGGCTTGCAGGCGGAGGAGGAAGACGACGCGTTCTTCACTTAGGCCACAGAGGATGTAGATGAAGCGGAGGCCACTTACTACAGGCAAAAAAGGTAGATCAGGGTAATACAAGTGACCCTAGCCACAGCAACAGGGTTATGGTAGAGGATTGGTACTCGAACGATGAGTTGCTTACTCAGTATGTTTCTGACTTAGGGTTTTTGAATTGCGTCGTCTGTTAGTTCCATGCTTTATTAATGATCAATGTAGCTATGTACTAGAAATTTCATTGTGTTGTCTTGTTTTCCATTTGAACTACTGATGTATTGTACCCATATATCATGTACTCGGATTACCCATGGTCGATCTTAAGTGATCCCATCCGTTTGTCACACTCCGACCGATCCGTTTGTCGCTCTCCAAGTTTTTTTAATAATAGCGAATGCATTGAGAATTTCTAAAACGAACAAAATCGACGCACCAACCCTAAGCCTAGGTTCTGTCGCGCCATACCCCATGGTGCGGTAGGACCTGGACACAGACAGAAGCCGACCAACCTCAGTTGCAACTGAACGGGAGCTACTGTCGGTGCTGTAAATAGCAACAGGTGCTGTCGCGACCGTGCGCAAGCTAAAATGAATATGAAGCAAATAAATGGAGTCTGTGCGCAAGTTGACAAGTTGCCACATAACATTTTCATTGGTTCATGAGTCTGCAAGTTTTGGATGACAATATTTGTTCGACATAAGTTCGACATAACCAACTAAGTCACAGGAGTGTAAGGATCCCTCGGACGCCTCTTGGAAACCTCATCGTCGTACTCCACCTCAAGAAGAGGGTACATCTGGTGTGGCGTGGGAGGGGTCATCCTATTACAAATTGATAAACAAAGGGTTAGAGTATTCAAATTAACATTATGTAGCATTGCAAAATTTGAACTACTTGGTATGCAATACGAACACAATATGAAAGCACCTGCTGCTCTTGTTTTCTATGCCTGCTAGCCTTTGACCAGTGTCTTTGCAAACAGAGCAAAGATTCCTGCCACAGGTCTCGTTGAAGTCTCCCCCTCCGTACATGTCTTCACCGTACCCTCTCATAGCGTCCATGTCCCCCTTGAGTCGCTTCTTCTTCCTCCTACCCTTCCCTACCTTCATTAGATCTAGATGCGGCACGTAGTCATAACCATTATAAGGTGGCCACTATGTTGAGTCAAGGTATGGCTCGAAGCTCATCTCCCAAATACTAACGGTGTTCGAACAGAGATACAAGGGTGACATATATGGTAGATCCTCATAGTTGTACCCGCGAACCCTGCAGGCCGTGATCATATGAGAGCAAGGGGCATGCATGATTTGAGGGACGTTGCAACTGCACTCTACCTTTTTAAGATCAACTCGATAGTTTCATCCACCATAATATTCGTCGCCCAAGCTTGTGCCACCCTTGCCCTGTACACTAAATATATGGCGGCGGGGTCCATACAGCTTGACGGTGTGCTGCTTGGCTAATTCCTCGGCCTCCTTCAAATGTTCTACGCTGGCCTTTCCAAAATGCCCCTGCTTAGCTATATTCCTCTGCGCAAGTTTCCACCTCTTGACAAAATATTTGTTGCACTTATGAAAGGAGAACTCAATAATTCCAGACACAGACAACGATCGAACTCTGGTGAATACACGGTTGAAGGGCTCTGAGGAGTTAGTGGTCATGATGCCATACCTGAAACCCCCCTCGTCATATGCTGACGCCCACTAAGCCTTCTATTCCATCTGCGCCTCTAACCAGGCATTTCTCACTTCATTTACCATCTTGTCTAGTTCTCTCTTTGTCTCCTTGAACTGGTGCTCTGTACGTACACAACATAGAGCCTTTACCTTGTCACATACCTCCTGCTTCCTCTGACGCCGCCAGAAATTAGCGGCAAAGTGTCTCATGCACCATCTATGCACTAGAGGCGGGAACCCATCTATATGCTCAGCTGCAGCATTAAGAAGCCCTTGGTGACGGTCCGAGATCAAACATATAGTGTGATATGAGCCAAGCACTTGTACACATAGAAGCCGCATGAACCATGACCATGATTCATTGTTCTCTCCCTCTGCCAAAGCAAATGTCATGGGTACTATCTGGTCCTTAGGATCAACAGCAGCAGCCATCATCAAGGTGCCCCTGTATTTTCCTGTCAGGAAAGTGCCATCAACAAGTACGACTGGCCGACAAAATTAGAATGCATGTTTCTTTTGTGCGAACGACTAGAACACACGATAGAGGACATGCCTCACCGGGTCCCAAAAATAGATCCCTCCGGTGTCCACAAACCATTTCAAGCTAGAGTTGTAGTAATACATTGCACATAAGATGCGGGGCACCCTGTTGTACGCTTCCTCCCATCTACCCCATCGAATCACCAGGGCAATTTGCTTAGCACGCCAAGCCTTTCCGTACTTCACATCGTACTTAACGAATCCAAATATAGACTGTTGTAAAGAAGACACTGAAATGTCGTTATTGTCATCAACGAGCCCCAATATACGATGGGCCAGGTAACATGTAGTGAGCTACTGATGATTTTCCTTCCCCCCTATTTGTTAGACAAGTGTGGGGTTCGACAACTTTACTTATCCTCCACTTGCCATCACTCTGTCTCTTTCATGCATTTAACCTCCACATACAACTATTTTTGCATATCACGTGGTACCTCAACTCCTGGTCTAAATAAGTGACGGTGTACGGTCTATGGTGATACACAGCATAGTCCTAAAGGAAGAGCTTCATCTCTGACATTGTATTGAATATCATCCCCTTCCTAAGGGTTTCTTTCTCATGGTTATACAATTATTTCCTACACATCTGGAGACCGGTGTCACAAACTGCCATATCCGTCATGCTGACATCCCAATAGTTCAGAATGCCCCTGAAAGGTACGTTCATCGATCTTAGTTGCTCAAGCTCAGTCACTGTGTAAGGTGGTGGTGGAACATACTGCTGCGCTTCGCTAATTCTGCCCCATGAATCATAGGGGGTATCATCTGCTGGCAAATCTGTGACTAGTCTACCCTTAGCCTAGATACCATGTAAAACCTCAGTTGGTACTGGTAATGGCATAGTATAAACCGGTACTAGCATGGCATCAACCGGTATTGACATAGCATCTGTACCTCCTTGGTCATCATCAGAATCGTCTAAATCACTGCTAACTACATCACCGATCCTGTCCTTCTCCTCCTGCTCCTCCTCTTCCCATTCAAACTTGTTCACATCGAAGTCACTGCTTATACAGCCTACTGCAGTTGAATGAAACTGCTCCTGCGTCAACTAACCGTCCAAATCCATGTTACCCTGAGTTGCTTCCCCTTCGACCCCTAATTCTTGCTCATTGCCTCTAACACCATCAATGGACGGCCCGTCCTGGACACCCTGCATCCTGTACCCATTCTCCACCACCACCTCAGCCATGGGCACATTAGAACCTTGGAGCACCCTAGTGTAGCGGGGCCAGTGAGCAGGGTCGCGCAACGGCATGAGGACATAGTGTGCCCTAATCTTCCCAGTATCAAACCTCCCATTCAGTGTGAAATCACCGTCAAACTTTGTATTCAAACGGACACAAAGGTCGTTGAAGCTAGGAGGTTCATCGAACCATTCCAATTCTTCTTCCATATCCTCAAACATACCATCTTCTCTCCTAACACTTCCTCCGTATAAAACTCTAACACAACAATCTATCTACAAAAGCATTTCAAGAAACTTCAATTCGTCGAAATCGTCGTTCGTAATGTCCATAGTAATATTAATATCTATTCTAACTATAACTATACTAACTAATCCAATATTAACATCTATACAAGGCTAACTACAACAACTAATGTATAACTAGACTCACTAGGGGAGTACCTCGTGGCGGCGGCGCTCGTCCTTGCGGCGGCGGCAGTCGCGAGCGATGCAATGAGGGTGGTGGCGGGCACGGCGGTGGCCGAAGGCCGCGGCGGGCGGCCGGAGGGGGTGACACGCCGGCGTGCGGGCGCGGCGGGCGGCCGGCGGCCGTGGCGTGCGGCGTTTGTGGCGCGGCCGACGTTTTGTGGCGCGGCGGGAGCGGCGTGCGACCGGCGGCACGAGCGGCGGACTGGCACTGCCGGCGGCAGGCGCGGTGGGCAGGCGAGGCGACAGACACCCAGGCGGGCAGGCACGGCGAGCGTCAATTCACGGCGAGCGCGGCAGGCAGGTGGGACTAGGCCGCGGCCCTTTTAGCCGGCTCTGCCACTCCAACGATCAGGGCGCGTCACTGCCGTGCCAAGATCGGTGGCGCGGCAGGCCCTGCCACGTCACCGATCAGCAGCCCTGGTTGTCGCCACGTCATCTTGTCACCGCGCCACCATGCATGGCGCGACACAGGCGTTTCGCCACACCATGGCAATAGGCGCGGCCAAAAGTGTTAGTTTTGAAGAAAAAAATAGTGTTAGATTTAAAATTAGTTTAAAAAAAGTGTAAAAAATAGAAAAAAATCACTATATATAGCTGACTCCATTCTTTTAACTACGATAAGTGCAAAGTTGTAGATCTTATTGAGTACTACAACTTTTATGTTGATTTTGTCTCCAATTGACATGGTTAAACACATCAAATCTGATCCGATAACTTATATTGAATATTTCGACTTGTAAACTCATATCTAAATTCATAATAGAAAGAAAGAGAAAAAAATGATAAAAACTTAAGTAGATAGTTGTTTAGAAACAGCTGAACCTGCACACTTTCCTACTATTCATGTATATATGCTCATATCATTTTTTTTATGTTAACACATGTTAAGTTTCTCTGTTTTGATTAGTTTTTTTTCAAAAAAAAAATTATATAAGCAACGGTGCGGCGGTTCTTTTGTACTGTTTGGTTGGCGTTGGGTCCGTTTGGCACAAGTTCACCTCAGGAGCTCTCCATCTCCATCAAACGGAGCCTAATTTTTTTACGTCTCCAGAGCAGCTACCGCGCCGCGCGCGTAAAAATCCAGAACAGCCCATCGTCGTCATTCGTCAGCAAGAAAGCACACGCGGGGACGCATATGTACCACCGGTCGGTCGGCTGGCCCTGAAGTGCGCACTCGTGGCGTGTGTGGCCTTGCCAGCCTGGCGTCGTCGACGTCTCGTGGCTTGGCAACAACCGGAACCGAGCACAGTCCGGCCCGTTGACTAGAGAAGTTTCACGTCAACGGCCGCACAAAGGCCCCGTTCGGCTTATAAAAAAAAGATACTATTCAACTTGTTTTTTTAGTAGGAACAATATTTTTCTCTCATAAGAATTCAGTCAGAACAGTGTTTTCAGCCAATTTTAACCACAATTCAGCAAGCCGAACATGGCCAAACTGTGCCCTAGGCTAGCGCTCGCCTAGGAAGAAACCGAGTGAGCTACATTTGCTGGTCTGGATGAACTAACTGCATCTGGTGACTAAAGTTTAGGGTTTGTCACATCGAATGTTTGAATATTAATTAAGAGGACTAAATATGAGGTATTATAAAATTAATCGCATAAACCATGACTAAATCACGAGGCAAATTTATTAAGCTTAATTAATTCATGATTAGCATGTGTTTACTGTAGCATCACATTCAATAATCATGGACTAATTATGATTAATATATTTATCTTGTGAATTAGTCTTCATTTATGTAGTTAGTTTTGTAATTAGTCTATATTTAATGGCAACATATCAGATACAAACCAATCAACCTGTGCAAACTTGAAAACTATCAATCAGGACCACTAGATGCTGATCCAATGGATGGGGTGAGATGGCTTAAGCGCAAAAAAAAAAAGGCCGGCGGGTGGAGGGCTTAAGCGCAAAAAAATCTCACCTCTCACCCCATCCATTGAATCAGCATCTAGTGGTCCTGATCGGTAGTTTCCAAGTTTACACAGGTTAGTTAGTTTGCACCTGATACGTTGCCATATTTAATACTCCTAATTAATATACAAACATCTGATGTGACAGAGACTCAACTTTTGGATTAAGGGACTAAAGTTAGGAGGTGTCACATTGGGTGTCTCATCAGATGTTCGGATACTAATCATAAAATTAATTATAGAAGCCGTAACTAATTCGTGAGACGAATCTATTAAGACTAATTCATCCATCATTAGCAAATGTTTATTGCAGCACCACATTGTCAAATCATGGGCTAATTAGGCTTAATAGATTTGTCTCGTAAATTAGTCTCAAATTATGCAATTAATTTTGTAATTAGCCTATGTTTTATACTCTAAATTATTATCAAACATCTGATATAACAGGGACTCAACTCTAGAAAGGGAAACCAAACACCCTAGTCACATGGAACCTATCGCAAGGCTAAACACCTGGCTGCTGAGAACTATGCCAGCAATCACTGCAAATGGAAGAGGCCCAACTTTCACAAGACCCATACTGGACCAGACCGGACCGAAGATTAAACCTGTGAGGTCGTCGGTTCAATGGTTCATTGGTCCACCCGTTTAAAACTAGTTGAACCATCGGTTCAATCGTGTTGGAACGGATAAATTGAACCGGTCATAAATATTTTGAACCGGTATATAAATATGTGTATGCTATAATGAATAATTGACACATGTTGAGTATTTTGTGAATCAATCAACTATCAAGAGTTACCTTTTAGGCTTTTACTCAAATCAATATTGACACTCAAACATCTTACTGGACAAATACCAATGGAATCCAATTAAAAAGGTGTTCTTCAAGTTCTCGTACTGAAATTAAACACTAATGCAATCAGGAACAAAAAACATTGGAACTTCTCATACTACAATGGATCTGGTCAACGGCTCAGTTTAACACTAGCTCACCATGGATCTGGATCAGTGGAGAGCCGTCAGTAGCAATACGGTCGTCTGAACTCTGAAACTCTGAAGCAGGCAAGCAGGAGTGCAGCACTGCAGGAGTCGGGCGCTGCGGCCGCTCCTTGTCCACCGCCCGCTGCGGCCGCCCCTTGCGGCCTTGCACGCATCCTACCGTGGCCGCCCGCCGAACGGCCGAAGCCACCCGCGATTCACCGAAGTAGCTGCCCGCCGCAGCCACCCATTGCGCGCAAGCTGCCCGCGCCCCGCGCCCGTGGCCTGCCGACGCCGGTACCTGCCTGCGCGCGCCGCCGCAGGGAGGCCAGAGCAGAGCCGTCGCCGCTCAGAATCGAGAAAAGAGAATTTTGCCTCTCTTGCCGGCAGACAGGACTCATTTTTACAAGTTTACAACAATGCCCCTAGGTAGTTAAGGTTTCCTGAGTGCACAGAGGGGCAACTCTGGGAAAAAAATCAAAACCTTAACGGTTCGCATGGAACCGCCCAGTTTGCGGGTTCCGTAAAAAACTGGATGGTTCAACCGGTTTTTAGAGGTTCAATTGCACATACGGTCTTTTAAGTAAATCGGACCGCTCTGATTCGGTCTTTTAGCGGTCCGACCGTCGGTCCGGTCCGGTCCTAATATATGATGTGACAGGGCACTAAACTCAGGGGAAACCAAACACCCTAGTCACGTGGAACCTATCGCAAGGCTAAACACCTGGCTGCTGAGAACTATGCCACCAATCACTGCAAATGTAAGAGGCCCAACTTTCACAAGACCCAGTTGCGTGCTGTAAGAAGCAGCCAAGCAGGCAGTAGCTAGCAGCAGCCATGTTCAGGCTGGAATTGCACACCAGCACTTGATGTGATTTCTTTTATTTATAACCACTCACAAATGAATAATGCAATAGCTCAATCACCTTTCACACTCACGAATTCAACTACTGTACTCACACTACACACCAACAATTAACCCAAAAAAATACTGTATCAATCAATCTCTGAACAATAAATCAGAGCCAAAGCCGGCCACTAAACAATCCATCATAATCAACAAGTGAACTCAACCCAATCATCACCGGTACTTGACCCAGCACCGGTCGCCGGAGCCAAGAATGCCCATGCCGCCCGGCACCGACGGGACGGGGATGCTGAGCGCGCACCAGACCGTCGGCTTCTGCCGTATCTTGATGCTCCCGAACACGTACCTCACCCGCGCGTCGACGTTGAGCTCCAGGCCCAGGTTCACGCCGGCCTTCACCTCGCCCTCCAGCTGCCTCCCGACGTCGTCGCCGCCGGGGACGGCGACGCCCTTCCCGTCGAACACGAGGCTCACCACCTGCGCGGACTTCCGGCGCTGGTAGAACTCGGCGGGGGACGCAGCCGCGGTCGCGGTCGCGGCCGGGCTCAGGACGGCGCCGCGGTACCGGAGCTCCGCGTCCAGGGTGTCGTAGTAGATGTTGACGCGCTTGCTGGGGTTGTACAGGCTCAGGTTCACGGCGACGTGGTAGGACACCGCGACGGCGGCGGCGGAGGAGGAGGCGTTGGAGACGGTGAGGTTGGAGAGCTCGGCGTAGTCCACGCGGGCGCGTATCTGGTGCGGCTGGAAGATGGCCCAGTAGATGAGCACGACGACGCCCAGGGAGACGAGCAGCGTGCAGCAGCTGCCGCAGCACGTCTTCTCGCGGCTGCGACCGCCGCTGCCGGACATGGTGGGCGCAGGAGGAGGAGCCGGGGAGCCTGCGGCTGCCTCGCCGTCGCCGGTTGGTCTTGGTCAACGGTACGATGCCAAGGAGTGGGAGGGACGGAGCTGAGCTCGTGTGAGACTGTGAGCTGTGATTTGGGTTTGGCCTGTTGAGATGGGAGTACTTTTATGCAGTACTCTGCCTACTGCTTTGGACATGGGCCTATATAGTAGATTATTTCTTAATTATAGGTGTATGATTTTTTATGGTTTCAATCAAACGTTTCAGATGTAAAGCTAGCCAATGTTTCACAGTTTACTTAGTAAGTGTGTCCACGTTTTAATGTCCAAAGGGGTAATTACTATAAATTTATATTCCTTTTAACAAAAGTTTTAGAGAAAAAAAAAATACAATGAGTAGGCAAGCTCAGTGGGGGCCAAAGATCTTAGGAACGTTTGGTTACTTTGCTTGGCACTGTTTGGACTCGCCAATCCAGGATGTTGGGTGAGTTCATGGGCGTGATTGGTAGGTCGTTCCTGTACCGTTTTGATGTCTGACCTTATTTATGCGGCGTGTTTGGTTGTAATTCTCGCACCTTTTGTCTGTATCCTTTCATTCATCTACCCTCCTTCGTCCCGCACGACTTCGTCTTCTCAATTTTCACTTTCCTCTTCATATAGGATGGCTTGATTCAAGCATGGCACAGGGACCCATGTGTCATACACTCAAAACTGCCATCTATGCATACAACCAAACAAGATCTCATCTTATACTGGACCAACAACAAAGATAACCAAACACGACTGAGTGCACGGTTTGAGCATGCATCTCATTATTCTGGATCGACTCTCCATCCCGGCTCTTCCTCACCAAAGCAACCAATCACGCCCCATATGTTTGGTTCTTTGCCATCAGTGCCTGGGAGCCTGTGCAAGCGAGATCTGGCTTGCTCGTGCATGAGAGCGGAATTGGCTTGCTGGGCTGGGTGAGCACCTTGTTGTCTGTGTTAGCCAGGCGAGGGGAGGCGTTGCTAGAACCAAATGTGCCTTAAACTCCCGGTGGATAGACATCTATTGAGTACTAATCTCTCCGTCCCACGAAAAATGTCATTCTGGCTTCCAACAAGTCATATATTTTTTACTTTGACCGAATGTATATAATAAAATTTTAATATTTATAGTCCATAATTGGTATTATCAGATATATTTAGAGATACAAATGTTGCTAGCATTATTTCTATGAATTCAGCCAAACTTAACAAAGTTTGACCAGTACATATCCCATAATTTCGTTCTTTTTTAGACAGAGGGAGTAGCTAATAAGAAAATATGGGTATCTACCTACTAGCAGTCTGCTACGTAATCTACCCGCCACACACTAACTCTATTTCTTTCCTTATTATTAATATAAGCCGGTGACAACAGGATCTTTCCAAAATGAGTGAGCAAGCTTACACATTCTTTATTCTAAAATATAGTGTATTATGACTTCTAAAATTTACACTAAAATATATTCTATGTGATGCCCATGATGATATTTGACAAAGTTTATTAAAAAGAAAACCATATAATATGAGGAGAAACTACTTAGGGCCCGTTCAGTTAGCCCATTCCAGACAGTTTTACGTCCGGAACCATTCTGTTGCTATATAAATTAACGAAGGAACAGTGTGGCTGGGAATTCCCACGTAACTAAACGGGTCCTTAATTGGGTTTAATCCATGGACACGCACGTCATTTGAGTATTTACTTAAATTGTCTTAAAATTTTCAGAATACATTATATTACATGGAGTAACCTTGCACGACAACTTTGGTTCCAACGCTGGGGACTGAGTTGTTAGAATTGGAAACTACATATATACTTATGGTGTGCATGGACCTTTAATATAGATGGTAACGGAGACAAAATGAATAGTCATTGTTTGGGTTCAAGGGACTTACCAAATATATAGTCTTATCTTTTTTTCTTTTTTTACGAATTACGCAAGTACAAACGTAGACGCTCAATGCACACGTACACTCACCCATATGAATACACGTACGCAAACCCTACCCCTACGAGCACCTCCGAAAAGACTGTGCCGGCACATCTCGAGATTGACGAAGTCACCACAGGCGCCTCGCTGTCGACGAAAACGTCGCCTAATTTGAATATATCTGATGTCGAACAGTTCTGCAAGAGTAACACATGACTATAGCAATTAATAGAAGACTAATAGTAATGCAACAGAAAAAACACATTTTCAAAGACGCAAAACCGTTTGAGGTTGGACTTGGGAATTCTAGCCTTCACTGTTTCGAAAGACTTTTCTGCTGAGGAAAAGAAACATCTTTAGCATGAAAGATGTGTTCATTTTCGCAACCGGAAAGAGTCGTGTGATTCAAATATGAATCCAGCTAGTACGAGTACTGTTTTAGCTGAAACCCTGCTTATGTCTTGTTTAATTCCAGGGTGTAAAGTTTTGGAGTGTAATATCGGGTGTCACATGAGGGTGTCGCATGGGGTGTTTGGATACTAATAAAAAAACAAATTACAGAATCCGTCGGTCAACCGCGAGACGAATTTATTAAGCCTAATCAATCCGTTATTAGCGCATGTGTTACTGTAGCACTTTTTTTGTCAAATCATGGACTAATTATGTTTAAAAGATTCGTCTCGTAAAGTAGTCGCAATCTATGCAATTAGTTATTTTTTTAGTTTATATTTAATGCTCCATACATGTATCCAAATATTTGATGGGATATGATGTAAACTTTTGAGAAATGAACCAAACAAGGCCTTACATAATTTTGGGTCCATGACAAAATTATTATCAATTGACCTTGACCCAACCCTTGGCACATGATGACAAACAAACAACCGCGTCGCAGCAACCACCCAACCGCTTCCTCCACTACACTGGTGGCTTGTCTCCCCTTTCGCATTGGAGAAGAGAACTGGGAAGGATGTTTGTGCGAACTGGGAAGGATCCAGGTGACCACGTCCACCTGATGGCACCCTGCCGCGTGCGTATAACCCAAACGCGGCAGAAGCGGAACCCAAACGCGTCGGACAAATGCTCCGACTGAACTCAAACTATGGTTTTAACCCACTCCAGCTATTGGAGTAGATTTTTTTTTTTGAGGGAAAGCCATTGGAGTAGATGACCGAAAGCTGACCTAACTTGGAAAAAACCAACATATCACATGCAAAAAAAAATAAAAACCAACCCAACACCCAAAACTGGATCCGACACTTTCCCAGGATAGGTTTGGGTCAAAATTTCAGGAGGAGCCCATGGCAGATTTATACCAACAAAATTCGCTGTCGTGGCCATACCGGCCCATTTTCACAAGATTCAACAAGTTTCTTTTTTTAACATGGAAGCGATCTCCATTACTTAGACTTAATGCCCAATCATTGGCTACAAAGAAGCTAGTACAAGCTATAATACCATCCGTGATCGGATTAGTACCCGGACACAACTTTGCCCAAAAGGTAGCTAGACCGTAAGCGACAAGGCTACAAGAGCTAGGTTTATTGACTATGAAACAACTACTAAAATTACAGAACAAGCTTCAACAAAATTGTCTATATGCATGTTGAGCCCTCTCACCGAAGCGAACCATATCTCTAGTGTGACCTCTTCTCTCTCTCGCTCAAAATTGATTGCTCAAATTAGATAAAGTTCAAGTGCATTTGTCTTTATTACAGAAGCCATATGACACAAACATATACGGATAGAAAACATGTCACTACATATATATATATGTTCTTGCTTCCTTCTCCTGCCTTTAATCGATCTAGCTATGCCTTCCATCAGTACTTATCTCAGACATGGTATCATCAAGAAGATATGAATCATGACAACATCCCTCAAGTTCCAACATATCACTAGGAAGCACAATAAGATCATTGGTTGAGATAGTGGTTGGCAAAGGTGTCAGGTCTTCTTCCATCATTACATCTTTCCAAAATTCCATCAGCATGGAATCGCTAGCCATTTTAATTTCATCCCAATTTATATTGTTGTCATCTGCACCCACATTAGTAGTAGTAGTAACAGCTTCTGCATCTAACTCTCCATGCACAACATTCATATGATGGGCAGCAGTGCTTTCATCTCCCATATGCGTTTGTTGACCATCTTCGACATTGAAAATAGCTTCAGGATTAATGCCATGTGTGGAATTTCCGATATGTGTAACATCCAGTTTGGTATGGTTCAATTCAGCGATATCAGTATATATAGGGCAAGCAATATTATCCATTGTTGAAGAGGATGATAATTGAAAAGGCTTTAGAGGAACATGAGGGAAATGAAATGCCATGTCACCATCTTGAGCAACAAAATTACTAGTGCTAGCACTACCAACACAATATGTATCGGTAGAAGCAATGGTACTCATGTAGCAGTTATTTGGAATATTGGGTAGTGCTTCTAGAAGTAACTGTTGAGGAGTCATAAGACCTAAAGTAGCATTGTTGTTGCTAATGCATTTCCTGAAGAACCCTAGATCCTTGGTCATGTATGTCATAGGTGGGAATGATCCACTCACAATTGGTGTAGGTGTTATTGGGGTTGCCATTATGGGGCATGCTCTTTGTGGTGGAAGTGACAAGGGTAAATGCATTGGATTAGCATTCGTTGGTGGCAAAGGTGGAGGAATGCAAAGAAAGGGATTATATCTAGTAGATGAAGGAATAAATTGTGTCATTTGGTATTGATCAAAAGAAGATTCGAGGGATGTGTACGACTGACTTGTCAACATGTGGTGATGAGGCTTCTTAGTGGACTGTAGACATGGATCAGACTTGTACTTTTCAAGATGTGCGCATAGAACATCATTTAGAAAATCATAGGACTCAATGGAGGCAATTGCCTCAGCAATATCAGAGTCCAATATCGTGCTACGATTGTGGGAACTAGCACACACCCAAGAACGGACAGAAAGTTCCTGCACAAATATCTCACATGCCTTTGTCAGGAAGGTTGGGGTGTCGGATGTCATCATCATTTTACCCTTCTCAGCACAAATGACCTTTTTTAGACAGGTCACGAGGATTGTGCGCTCGCCAAAGTCCTCAATCGCCTCAATTTCTTCTTGTTTCTTCATCCAAAATTCTTCTATCATTTGTTGCTTAGACAATGACAAGGGCGTTCTTGGTGATGTACGAATGTTAATCGGATGATCCGTTTCTTTCTTGTTTGGCCTTGATATATTCACCTAAATACAAAAAGTATTTATATAGTTAATGATAAAATGAACTATTGATTCATCCAACAACTTATTAGTTGTATTCTCCTATCAAGCATAGCTTTGGAAAACAACATAGTTTCTCAAAGTACATATATACCTAGAAACAAACCTGTATATAAACTACTTTAAAGAATTATAAGATAGATGTTGTACCTTAATTGATTAGAACTTTGAAAGCCCCGAAGAACTAAAACTCCAAAAAGCACTATAGGTGATCGATGAGGATGGTCACCTTATACAGTGGCTTTTATAGGAAACCTAGGGGTCGCCTTTTTGTGGAAAATAAAATAGAAAAAACTAATATATTAAAAGGTTGTTACTTGTTGATAGATATCCTTTTGTTTTTGCTATCCTTTGTAGCTATACATATCTTTTGCACCGTTTTATCAATACATTCACACATTATTTAACTCATGATGCTATCCATGCACCTTTCCTTTGTATCTTTTAGCTATAGTTGGTTTGTCGTTTACCATCTTACATGCTTGCTTCTTAATAGTTTCTTTGTTAAAGAAATATCAAACAACTTTAATGTTGTGTACTAGATATTACTTGTGTGCTTATGTATGACAACAAAGATGATCCAGTGGGCACATGTGTGTTACTAGTGAGATTCATGCTATATGAGAAAGAGAGGTGCTTGTGGAATGTGTAGTTCGAGATGAAGACGAGTTTCGTGCAAGCTATAGACACTCTCAAAAGGTTACCTTTTCTTCTTGCATTGGCACTATTACATTGGATGCCAGTTTTTATGTAAAGGTACACTTTCATTCATTTTCTTTACCTTTCTAGTCGTTTGATGATAAATGTTACCTTGTTATTTGGCTCTGTTACTGTGGATGTTTGCTTGTGGTGTAAAGGTGTTTGTTTCTAGTCATTTGCTTTTTTCTAGTCATTAGAGGGGAAAATTTCAACTTGTTATTTGGCTCTATTATAGTGGATGTTCGTTAGTGGTATAAAGGTGCGCTTTCTAGTCATTTGCTTTATCTTTTTAATCATTTGAGGAAAAAAGGTTACCTTGTTATTTGGCTCTATTGCTGTGGATGTTTGTTTATGGTGTAAAATTGTGCTTTCTAGTCATTTGCTTTATCTTTTTAGTAATTTGAACAGAAAAGGTTATCTTGTTATTTGGCTCTATTACAGTGGAAAGTTTGTTTATGGTGTAAATGTGTGCTTTCTAGTGGTTTGCTTTATCTCTACCTAGACTATGCATAAATTGATAATACATCTTCTACTTTGTATGTTGTAATAGTGATGAGACTCCTTTACTTCCTCATTTTAGCCATGTATGTTGAAGACATCACCAAAAAAGTAGCAACCAACTTTCATGATGAACACCTATATTTTGTGAACTAAAGACATTTTTTCATCTTGTATACTATTGTGGTCCTTGCTCGGGCTACCAGATTAGGGCCAGCTAGGGGGCGCCGGGCGGCGATGGAGAGGGTGGTGGTGCAGCTGCACCGACGAAGGGAGGTGGCACGGCGGCGTGGGCGGGCACAGGAGCCACGTAGCAGCCTAGGGCTGGGGTGCGGCATGTGGCAAGGGCGGCGGCGTAGGCTTGAGCGAGGGAGGAGGGATAGCGGCAGGAAGAGAGGAGAAGGAAATAGGGAATATATTATTTCTTTCTTGCTTAAGATTGAATGGTTACATGGCCTCTTTATTTATAGTCCTAGGAGACTTGGTCCTTAAGCAATCTAATTTTGTGGAAAGGGTCCTTATAGATTCGGGCTGCTTTCAAAACTAATTACTTTTGATCTTTTCTCATCAAATCCTAATCTATTATATCTAAGAAACACCCTATTTATTATTTTTACGTCCTTGATTTATTTGGATCCTCCTAGAAGGCTGGGTGGTTTGAGAAGCACCGATGGCTCGCCCCCTGGTCGCACTCCTCTGTTATCCTGCTCCTGGCTAGTGCTTAGGTCGGCTAGGGCTGGGTTGCGGGCTCCTGCCAGCCCATTTGTCCTGTTCTAAGGGAGTCCCTTAGGATCATGGCACCTCCCTCCTATTCTCTGCACAGCGCGTCCTCGCACTGTATCTTTGCTCGGTTGTCGATGTCATTGCTTGGGGAAGAAAGTTGTTCCAAAGGTTGCCACATTGATGCCAGGCATCGGAGTCCCCCTATTTGGCTCTGGCTGCCCCCTGGCTTTTGTTGAGGAGAGGGGTGACATGGTTGGAGCTCCCTTGTTGTGAGGTCGAGGTAGATGTCGATGTTGATGTCGTTCCTGCCTTGGTAGTCGTAAGTAGGTGCTTGCCGCAGGTGATGTCGATGTTGTTTTGCTATTGCTCGGCCAGCGAGTTCCCTCTAGTTAGGAGGCTAAGGTACTCGTTGTTGTAGTGGGCTAAACGCTCCTTGACCACCACTACCTTGTCTTTGTTCAGTTGCATGTACTCTAGTTGTGCTCCATATGTTAGATGAAAGTTTGCATACCCGATTTTCACCGTGTTGGGGATATGCTATTCTTTGAAGGAGTTGTCGTAGGAGTGGAGCCATGCCAGTGGGTTTGTCGCATTGTCATTTGTGGGAAAATGTTGGTGAACAAATAGTATGCTGAAGTGTGCTCCCTGACAGGCAATCTTCTTGTTGTTACCAACGAAAGTTGTTGTGCTGGCATGTTGTTCCATGAAGTTTGCTTGCCTGGCAAAATTGACATGGATGATGTTGGGCGTGGTGCCGATGTTGCTGTTTGCTTCATAATCATTGGCGGTGCCTGCCACAAGCATCATGTTCCATCCTTGCACGTCTAAGTGTTTTTCTCCCATTATCATCATGATCACTGAGTTGTTGTCCTTATGCTTGGTGTTTATGAGGGGGCGTGGGATGTCGGCGTTCATCAAGATTGGTTGTATCGGCCAATAGGGCTTATTTAGATTTTCTGCTTGTGGTCCATTGTCAAATTTCACATAGTCTGGTAACCTCCCATCGTCATAGGTTGGCGAAGAGATGTATGGTGGTCGCGACTTCTTGAGCATCTTGGTGACCATGGTGTTGATAGAGGAGATTATGAGGATAGTAAGCAGTATGTCGGTGGGAGTGTAGGATTTGTTAGTGGTGACGTTTGCCCTTGTAGATTGATCTGTGTTTGTTATCTCCTGTTTAGTTGAATCCTTGTTCTGTGCTAGCCCAATCTGGATTTCTGGTGCTACGGTGATGTTGGCGGTGAACCAGGCGCCTGTAGTTGCATCCTTGTTGGGTGCATCCTGCTATGTATGTTCGTCGCCCATTGCTGGATGAATAGGGATCTCCAGCGTTGTGTTGTTGTCGGCAGGATCGTGGGTTTGATACATATGGCTGTGATCGTTGGCAGCGATGGTTCCCTGTTCGATCTCCTTTCCCATAGGATTGTTGAAGTTGTTGGTTGTGGCCTGGAGGATCGGGTGTGCTCCTGTTGTTGCGGCTGATTTTGTTGACGTTGTTGCAGTTGTCGCTGGAGTAGGCGTTGGTGCCGAGGAGATTCCATCTGAAGGCAGTTTTGGATTTGCTATTGGTTGGAGAAGTGGAAAGCCTGGCGTTGTTGGAAGTTGGGGAATGGGCACCTTGGGTGGCGCCTCCTTCAGATTGGTGATGAATAGCTTGTTTGTTACCTACTCCACGATCTTCGGAATTCCTGATAATTTGGGGCCTTCCATCCACTCCTGGAGTTCTTCCCCTGTGATCTCCCTTTCTTGTTTTTCCTTGATTATTTTTGTGGCGTTGGAGTCCTATGGCATTTTGCTCTCCAATTGAATTGGATCTAATTTTGCTGGGGGATTCTGGATTGGAGACTAATCCGGATTTTCCTATGAAGCCGCTGTCGATTTTTGGAGCTTATCCCAGAAATCGTTGAGTTTGTTTCTCCATGGACCATTAATGATGCGAATATCCTCCAAGGGTTCGGACGCCATCTCAGCCATCATGGAGGTGGTGGTGGAGGCTATAGGATCGATCTGGTATCTGGATACTAGGTTTTGTGGTCCTTGCTCGGGCCACCAGATTAGGGCTAGATAGGGGGGCGGATGGGCGGCGGTGGAGAGGGCGGTGAGGCGGTTGCACCGGCAAAGGGAGGTGGCAGCGGTGGCGTGGGCGTGGGCGGGCGTAGGGGTAGTGCAGCGCCGTAGGGCTGGGGCATGTCGTGTGGCAGGGGTGGCGGCGCGGGCGTGAGTGAGGAAGGAGGGGGCGGCGGCAGGGAGAGAAGAGAAGGAGATAAGGAATATATTATTTCTTTATTATTTAAGATTGAATGGTTATATGACCCTTTTATTATAGTCTTAGGAGACTTGGTCCTTAAGCAATCTAATTTTGCGGAAAGGGCCCTTATAGATTCGGGCTACTTTCAAAAATAATTACTTTTTATCCTTTCTCACAAAGCCTAATCTATTATATCTAAGAAACACCCTATTTATTATTTTTTATGTCCCTAATTTATGTGGAACCTCCTACAAAGCTGGGTGGTTTGGGAAGCGACGGTGGCTCGGCCCCTGGTCGCTCGCCTCCGCTATCCTGCTCCTGGCTGGCGCTTGGGTCAGCCAAGGCTGAGTTGCGGGCTCCCGCCGGCCATTTGGCCTGTTCTGACGGGGTCCCTTAGGACCATGACATATACTGCTTAAAGTGAAGCCAAAAGTGCATTACTTTGCTTTGAAGCAATAATTATTAATCTGTAACTTAAAATTCTTAAAAGGTTACAGGGCATGCATCCCTAGAATTTATATGTTAAAGATAATCTTGTTCCAAGTTTATGAAAGAAATTTAAGAGTAAGATGGCACAAAAGTAAAAATGAAAAAGTAGGTAGGGGCCTCCCATACTAACTTCAATAAAAACAAATTACCTGTGATGGACCAGATGGCAAACCCATAAGAAATAGATACACCGTTCCCATTTGTGGCATAAATGCTTTGTACATAAGCCACGTTATGAGAGAAGTAGGTGGATCATCGTTGCTTGCACTACTAGAGAACAGACTTTAGAACAATGTCCCAATTTAGCATTAGCCTCGGCATTTTTTTTTGTCCCCAGGACTAAAGGACCCTTTAGTCCCGGTTGACTTTAGAACGATGTCCCAATTTGGCATTAGCCTCGGCATTTTTTTGTCCCCGGGACTAAAGGTCCCTGCCCAACGGTCATCCGCGGGGCAGGGGTCTTTAGTCCCAGCTGGTATTACCAACCGACTAAAGCTTTTAGTCCCGGTTTGGGTGATTCCCCGGGAATAAAGATTAATCTTTAGTCCCGGTTTGGACCCCTAACCGGGACTAATAATCCCGGCCTATAATTCAGCTCATTTCTTCCTCCCCGAGCCCGAGCCATTCAATTCAAACTCACTGCCTCTGTTTTTCAGCTTGCTGTTGTTCTTGCTCTCTCCCCCTCCATTGGTGTTGCTCTTCGATTTTGGAGATAACAAACTTAATCCTCTTATGTTTTATCAGTAGCTTATCTCATTTTGCGATGTAGATGTATGTGTAACTTTATATGTTGGACTTTATTATGATTTTATATGTAAACTTAGAAAATTGTAGAAAATCCGTACTAGTTGAACTTGCGGACCGTGTTCAGCTCGGTGAGCATGTTCTCTGCCGAGCGGTAACGGACGTCAAGGAGGAGCTTTGATTCTACGAGGGAGAGCGGCAACGGTCGTGGAAGACCGTGTTTCCTTTCTCGTAGAATCGGAGCTCTTCCTTGGCCAAGTACGGTGCCGTCCGGTGGAGAAATGCTCGCCGAGTTGATCACGTAAGCAAGGTCAACTAGTACGGATGGTTATTTATTGAAACATGTTTTTGAGCTATAATTTGATGGATATTTGATAACTTCAGACCTACAAATGTCATCTACAAATGTTACTATCCTCGGCAACCTAAACGTCCGCAAGCTCGCCGATATCGAGCAGGTCACTTAGAATTATTTTTTCCATGAAATGAACTACTTAGAAATCATGCCTTTTATTTTTTAGAATTAAATTTTCCATGAAATGAAAAACTTAGAAAATAGTTAGAAAATTGTAGAAAATCCGTACTAGTTGAACTTACGGACCGTGTTCAAGTCGGCGAGCATGTTCTCTGCCGAGCGGTAACGGACGTCAAGGAGGAGCTTTGATTCTACGAGGGAGAGCGGCAACGGTCGTGGAAGATCGTGTTCCCTTTCTCGTAGAATCGGAGCTCTTCCTTAGCCAAGTACGGTGCCGTCCGGTGGGGAAATGCTCGCCGAGTTGATCACGTAAGCAAGGTCAACTAGTACGGATGGTTATTTATTGAAACATGTTTTTGAGCTATAATTTGATGTATATTTGATAACTTCAGACCTACAAATGTCATCTACAAATGTTACTATCCTCGGCAACCTAAACGTCCGCAAGCTCGCCGATATCGAGCAGGTCACTTAGAATTATTTTTTCCATGAAATGAACTACTTAGAAATCATGCCTTTTTTAGAATTAAATTTTCCATGAAATAAAAAACTTAGTAAATAGTTAGAAAATTATAGAAAATCCGTACTAGTTGAACTTGCAGACCGTGTTCAGCTCGGCCAACATGTTCTCTGCCGAGCGGTAACGGACGTCAAGGAGGAACTTTGATGCTACGAGGGAGAGCGGCAACGGTCGTGGAAGACCGTGTTCCCTTTCTCGTAGAATCAGAGCTCTTCCTTGGCCAAGTACGGTGCCGTCCGGCGGAGAAATGCTGGCCGAGATGATCACGTAAGCAAGGTCAACTAGTACGGATGGTTATTTATTGAAACATGTGAAATCCATACTAGTTTTGTTTAAATATATCATTTTAGAAAATATGAAATTTACACTAGTTTGCAAAAATAAGTATAGAAAGTAGATGACAACTGGTACCGGATCATCGGCCTCTCGTTCGGTTGCGAAACGACTGAGGCCAGAACTCCCTCTCATTATCTGTGGCAAGTGTAAGCAGAAGATTGTGATGGAGTACCGAGTCGAGAGACAGGGACCCAACAAGGGTCGTGTTTTCTACAAGTGCCTGGATCGCGATGTGAGTTTCTTACGCATTTTATCTTTATGGCTAATTGACCTGCTTTTCTTGAATATTTTTGACTAAATTTTTTTGGCTTTAATTACAGTGGGAGGGCAATGGATGCGATGGTTGGTACTGGAAGGAAGATTATGCTACGTACGTGTAGAATTTGGGTGCGCTTGAGGTAGCGGCTGCTGCTGATGAGGCAGTGAGCCAGCAGGAGAAGCTTATTGATATTCAACAGAAGAATGATTTGTCTGTTTTAGTTGCGTATAATCACGAAATAATTATGTTACTGAAGTGCATTGTAGGTTTAGTTTGTTTAGTGATAGTTGGGATTGCTTACGTTGTAGCCAGACTTAGTTAATTAATCAACCGTGTGTGCGTCATTTATGTTGTGTAATAAAATACTAAATTATGTTCAAGGTTTTCATAATTTGTCGTGTAATACAGATTATGTCACGCCATTGGATGTACAATGCCGATCGCCGCTCCTAAGACTTTATTGAGGGCTTGCACTATTTCTTAGGTGTGGCCGAGGCAAATAAGCGGGATGGTTTCATGTGCTGTCCATGTGCCCTATGTAAGAATTTAAAGGAATATTTAAGCTCAATGAGTCTTTATTCACATTTGCTTAAGTCAGGTTTCATGTCAAACTATATATGTTGGACTAAGCATGGAGAAAGCGGGGTCATGATGGAAGAAGGTGAAGGAGAAGATTTAGACATTGATGACATTATTGCTTAGTATGGTGCCTTTGATGATACTACAATGGGGGGAGATGAAGAAGAGGTAGCGGTAGAAGATGATCTCGGTGATGCTCTTGGCGATGCCATTCGTGATGCACAACAAGAATGGGAAAGTGAAAAAGAGAAAGTTAAGTTTGAGCGCATGCTTGAGGATCATAGGAAGTTGCTATACCCAACAGCCGAAGAGGGGCAAAAAAAGCTGGGTACAACACTGGAATTGCTACAGTGGAAGGCAAAGAATGGTATATCCGACAAGGCATTTGGGAATTTATTGAACCTCATAAAGAAGATGCTTCCGAAGCCAAATGAATTGCCCACCACTACGTACGAAGCAAAAAAGGTTGTCTGCCCATTGGGATTAAAAATACAGAAGATATATGCATGTCCTAATGACTGCATCCTCTACCATGGCAATGAATACGAGAATTTGGATGAATGCTCGGTATGTAAAGCATCACGGTATAAGATCAGGCGCGATGATCCTGGTGACGTCGAGGGTGAACAACGTCCTAGAAAGAAAATCCCTGCCAAGGTTATGTGGTATGCTCCTATAATACCACGCTTAAAATGTTTGTTCAGAAATAAAGACCATGCAAAGTTGTTGCGGTAGTATAAAGAAGACCGTAAGGTAGACAATATGCTGAGACACCCAGCTGATGGGTCCCAGTGGAGAGCGATAGACAGGGAATTTCTATAGTTTGCAAATGAGGCTAAAACTTAAGGTTCGCCTTAAGTATAGATGGTATGAATCCTTTTGGAGAGCAGAGCACTAGTCATAGCACTTGGCTAGTTACTCTATGTATCTACAACCTTCCTCCATGGTTATGCATGAAGCGGAAGTTCATTATGATGCCGATCCTCATCCAAGGTCCGAGGCAACCTGGCAAAGATATTGATGTCTATCTGAAGCCATTAGTTGAAGAACTTCTAGTTTTATGGAACAAACCAGGTGTACGTGTCTGGGATGAGTACAAACAAGAACACTTTGACCTACGAGCAATGTTGTTCATAACAATCAATGATTGGCCTGCTTTAAGTAATCTTTCAGGTCAGACAAACAAAGGATATAATGCATGCACACATTGTTTTGATGACCTTGACAGTATATATTTGAAAAGATGTCGAAAGGTTGTGTACCTTGGCCATCGTCGATTCCTTCCGTTGAATCACCAAGTAAGAAAGAAAGAGAAGCATTTTAAAGGTAAGCCAGACCATCGGAAGAAGCCTCATAACCGAACCGGGGAAGATGTACTCGCAATGGTCAAGGATGTGAAAGTAGTATTTGGAAAGGGACAAGGCAGTGAATCTGTTCCCAAAGATGCTAAGGGATACGCACCCATGTGGTAGAAGAAGTCCATCTTTTGGGAGCTACCCTATTGGCAAGTCCTAGAGGTCCGCAACGCAATCGACATGATGCACCTGACAAAGAATCTTTGTGTGAACTTGTTAGGATTCATGGGTGTGTACGGGAAGCCAAAGGATTCACTTGAAGCACGCCAGGACTTGCAGGGCATGAAAGAACAAGACAACCTTTATCCAGAGAAGACAGATGATGGACGTCATTACTTAAGTCCTGCTAGCTACACGCTTAGCAAAGAAGAGAGGGATAGCATGTTCAAATGTCTAAGCAGCATCAAGGTCCCATCGGGATTCTCCTCCAATATAAAGGGTATAATAAATGTGCCAGATAAGAAATTCCTAAACTTAAAGTCCCATGACTGCCATGTGCTTATGACGCAATTGCTTCCAGTTGCTTTAAGAGGAATTCTACCTCCACATGTACGTCTAGCCTCCGTGAAGCTATGTGCATTCCTCAATGCAATTTCTCAGAAGGCAATCAATCCAGTGGAACTAGCTACTCTACAGAATGATGTGGTTCAATGTCTTGTCAGCTTTGAGTTGGTGTTCCCTCCATCCTTCTTTAATATCATGACACACATCCTAGTTTATTTGGTGAAGGAGATTAGTATTATTGGACCTGTGTTCTTACATAACATGTTCCCCTTTGAGAGGTTTATGGGAGTCTTGAAGAAATATGTGAAAGTCCGTTCTAAGCCTGAAGAAAGCATCGCCCAGGGCTATGGAACAGAGGAGGTCATTGAGTTCTGTGTTGACTTTATTCCTGACCTTGCCCCGATTGGCGTTCCCGAATCATGACACGAGGGGCGACTTAGTGGTAAAGGAACTTTAGGGAAGAAAACATATATCGGCATGGAAGACGATTATTTCAATAAAGCACACTACACAGTTCTTCAAAACTCGTCATTGGTGCATCCGTACATCGAGATACATAAGGAGTTCTTACGATCCAAATTTTTAGGGAAGACTGAAGCTTGGATTAGGCGTCAGCACATGGAAAGTTTCAGTGGTTGGTTGCGAAAAGAATGTCAAGGCGATGACAATATTGATGAGCAACTATATTTGTTGGCTAGGCAGCCATCGTGGCATATCCTCACGTACCAAGGGTACGAGATAAATGGGAATACATTTTACACAGTTGCCCAAGATAAAAGGAGCACCAATCAAAATAGTGGTGTTCACATAGATGGAATAGATCCAAATGGGAATATACAAATATATTATGGCCGCATAGAAGAGATATGGGAACTAGACTACGCACCTAATTTTAAAGTCCCTTTGTTCCGATGCCAATGGGTGAAGCTGACCGGAGGAGGGGTAACAGTCGACAAAGAGTATGGAATGACAACAGTGGACCTCAACAATATTTGGTACAAAGAGGAACCATTCGTCCTTGCTACCGATGTGAGTCAGGTGTTCTATGTGAAAGACATGTCTACAAAATCAAAGAGAGGAAAAAACAAAGACATCAACTCAATGATCAATGAGCCAAAGCGCCACATAATTATTTCTGGGAAAATAAATATAGTGGGAATTGAAGACAAGTCAGACATGTCAGAAGATTACGAAAGAAATGTTCGAATTCCACCCTTCATAGTGAAGAAAGATCCAAGCATCATGTTAAATGATGAAGACACTCCATGGTTACGACAAGATCATAACCAAGGGTCATACGTCAAAAAAGAAATTCACTATTGTGCCCGCATGATACAACGATGCATGTTTAATATATTATGTTTTAGAGACGAATATTATGTAATATGTTATGACTTCACAATTGTAGATCTTGCTGAGATGATCAAACTTGGTATTCAAAGTTTTTTCATCAGAGGTCATTTAGTGTCTCATTTGAGCAAGTTTGACCAAGTTAAATTTAGTCAAATAAAAAAAATAACACTTTGACTCTAGTATTATGAACTCTAAATGACTTCAAACTGAAAAGTTCTGAATACCAAGTTTGTTAAAATAAAAAAGATCTACAATTGTTGTTTTGGTCAACTTTCCATTTGAGAAAGTTTGGATGGTTCAAATTTGTTATTTTTAAATTTCGACGTCTACAAACTAGTTTTCGGGACCCTAGATTGTCTCAAATTGAAAAGTTTTGAATACCGAGTTTGTTAAGCTCATCAATATATACAATCCTTATATAGGCCATTTTTTCATTTGAGAAAACTTGAACAAAATGTAGTTCAAATTTCACAAGTGTGTGACATAGTTTTAGAAAGTATATATGAGATTCAAGAAGTTGTGACTAGTGTTTAAAAAAAATTTTCAAATGGGAAAATAAGCTATGTAACAATTGTAGATCTTGCTGAGATGATCAAACTTGGTATTCAAAGTTTTTTCATCTGAGGTCATTTAGTGTCTCATTTGAGCAAGTTTGACCAAGTCAAATTTGGTCAAATAAAAAAATAACACTTTGACTCTAGTATTATGAACTCTAAATGACTTCAAACTGAAAAGTTTTGAATACCAAGTTTGTTAAACTCAAAAAGATCTACAATTGTTGTTTTGGACAACTTTCCATTTGAGAAAGTTTGGATGGTTCAAATTTGTGATTTTTAAATTTCGACGCCTACAAACTAGTTTTCGGGACCCTAGATTGTCTCAAATTGAAAAGTTTTGAATACCAAGTTTGTTAAGCTCATCAATATATACAATCCTTATATAGGCCATTTTTTTATTTGAGAAAGCTTGAACAAAATATAGTTCAAATTTCACAAGTGTGTGACATAATTTTAGAAGTTATAGGTTCAACAAAAAAATTCCTGTCAATTTCGGTCAAAAACCGAGAAAAAATTGAAACATTAATGTTACAATAATGTGATAATAAATTTCCTATCGAATAATATTAGTTTTATTAATTTTAAGTTACAAATATATTTTTGCATTAACAAAATACTTAGTATTAGTAACATTTATATTCTATATTCATAAAAGAAATTAAAAACTTTAGGTTACAAAATTTTCCTATTTACAATAAATAATTAGTTAATCAATAGTATTTTTTGAAATAAATATTGCAAAGTATTGAAGTTGCTATGGAGTTAATTGATTAACCTAGTATTAAACAAAATCACTATCCCAGGCCTTTCCAATTACGCTGGCGGGTTGGCAAAATTTTCAGGGCTTCAGTCCCGGCCTAGACCAAGAACCGGGACTAAAGGGTGGGCGGCAATTTCGGTGCCCACCAAAAAAATACCTTTAGTCCCGGCTGGTAACACCAGCCGGGACTAAAGGGTCGCGGGCTATATATATCGAACGTCTGTTCTGTTCATCTTCGATCTCACCTCCGTGGCTCAGCCCCGCCTGGCCGCGCCATCCGCTGTCGTCGAGCTCGTCTCTGCCGCGCCGCCGTCGTCGTCTATCCCCGCTCGGCCGCGCCATTCTCCAGGCCCGCATCCCGTCTCCGCTGCCGCACCCGACCCCACCCTCCGTCGCCGACGCTTCCCGCGCTCCCACGCCGTATGGCCTCCGTCGAACTCAATCTTGATCTGCTGCTCTCGATCAGCCATGTTTTTTAGATTTTTTTACAAAGTCTCGGCTATATGTTTGATTAAAATGTATTAAATTTTAATTAGTAGTTTATTGTTAGTTTTTTAGTTATTTTTAGATAGTTTTTGATATATTAGATTTAAATGTATTAAAATTTAATTAGTATTTTATTTAGATAGTTTTTTAGATAGTTTTTTATTATAGTTTTTGATATATGTTAGATTAAAATGTATTATCTATTACTAGTTCATCTAATTTCATGTTAGATTTATTTAATTGGATTTAGTAATTATATATTCTATCTCTCTATATATATTATATCTAGAGAGAGATTCTATATGTATACATATGTACTTAATTATTTCTATATGCATATATACATGTACTTATTTTCATGTGTTGAGAGAGAGAGAGAGAAAATTGTATCTAGAGAGACATTCTATGTGTATCACATGCATATCTAGAGATATAGACATATGCACTTATTTCTATGTGTTGAGAGAGAGATAAAATATATTGTATCATTCTATGTGTATATATATACATGTACTTATTTCCATGTTGATGAAATATTATGTGTTATTATATTTAATTGGATTTAGTAATTCTATATGTGTTATCACATGTACTTATGTTATGTACCATAGTAATTCTATCTATGTGTTATCTTGAAGATACAAATGGCTGCTCCGGATGATAACTTGAGTGATGACATAATGGCGGATATTATCAACGCCGGCACCAATGTGGATGTAGATGACACGAGTCAGTACTTTGCTGATTATGAGGATATCCTGAATATGCCGGTGGTTGAAAATCAACAAATTGTCGTGCAAGAAAATACTGGTGAGGTATATTCAATTATCTATCATCTCTTATAGATGCATGCGTACGTATATTTGTTGTTAATCGTTGTGTTTCTACTCATGTAGCTGGTCTCTGGATCTACATCAACCACCGACAAAAATAGGAAAGTCCGAGGGCCAAAAAAGCTATTAGAGGGCCGTTTCATAATATCAGAATTCGACACTGACACCGGCAAACCATTGGGACCACATGCTCAGACATATGTCAATCAATGTGGGTTCGTTGTAAGGGATAGGATCCCAGTTAGTGCTCATGAATGGAAGCAGAAAATATCTGCTCCTAATGTTAGTTTTGTATTTGATCGTGACAAGAACCTAGCTTGGAGAGATATCACTCAGCATTTCACATTACAAGCAGATGATGCTTTGAAGGAGCTAGTGAGGGATTGGACAATGAAAAAGATGGCAACATTGTTCCAGAGTTGGAAGAAGACATTGTATAAAAAGTTTATCTTGAAGAAAGCTACGCCGAATTTCAATGCTAAGGCGTTTGTCAAGTTGGAGTCCCATTAGGATGCCTTTGTAGAATACAAGACATCCCAAGACAGTGAGGAACGTGTGATGAGGAATCGGCAGAATGCCCGATAGAAGCAATACCATCATCGCATGGGATCAGGTGGTTATAAGAGTGCTATTCCCAAGTGGCAGAACCTAGAAGCAGAGATTACTGCCAAGGGAATCATACCTGAAACAATAGAGAAGAACTGGCCTCAACGCGCGAAGAATTGGTTCTACGCTCATGGAGGAAGCCTAGACCCAGACACTAGCAAGCTAATTTTCGGCCAAAAAATTAAAAGAGCAACACAGAGACTAGCTCGTGCTAGGGAAGAAGCTGATAGTAGTGTTTTCAAGCCCAACAGAGAGAAGGATGAATTGACATATGCCCTAGAGAATCCCGAACACGGTGGTCGAACAAGAGTCTATGGGGCGGTTCTGTGGCTACACGCATTCCCAGCAGACAAGGATACCTACAGAAGCCACCAGAGAAAGAAGGATGAGGAGGCAGAATGAATCCGTGCATTGGAGCAATTTGTTGATGAGTCACGATAAGCATTGCTTGAATCACGTGAACGAGAAAAATCTCTTGAGGCAAGAATGCAGGAGGAGATCAAGAGGCAAGTGCAGCTAGCAATGAGTCAAATGCAATCGCAATCAATGCCGGGAGTCACCATTAGCCCCGTTGGTCAGATGAAAAGCAGTTGTGCTTCTACGGAGCTGCTAGTTATTCAAGACGACGCTAGGTTGCGCTTCCCTATTGATGACATTACCGAGCCTCTAACAACATGTGAGCTGCACATTCTAGATGGAAATAATGCATCAATCATGGTGGCTGTCGGGGTTGTATCTCCAATAGACCGAACGAAGACACCAAGAATCCATGGGTCAGTTATTCAACCTGGATATGCTAGCGTCTCGGTCGATAGAGTGCTCAAAGGTTACAGCAATGTTCCTCTTGACATTGAAGGCGGTGATGGGGAGAAGACACTAGGAGAAGCAGAGAAAACATTTATTCAATGGCGCAAACGCTTCATCATCATTCCTGGGGCGCCACTGCTTCCCCTACCTCACCCTAGGTACGAATGAAAGTGAATGAAATATTATTTTCTATTAATTTTCTATTGGCTTAAAAAATAATTGACACACAACTTGTTTTTGTAGTAGGGTCTCCCCCCAGCCTAGCCTAATCATTCATTCCCCATCTCATCACAGCATCGCGGGGGGCGAGACGACTTCATCCCCACGGCGATCGCCAACTCCTACACTGGCCCCATCGCCTCCACAACGATCTCCAACTCCTACACCGGCCCCACCGCCTCCACAATGATCTCCAACGCCTCCACGCCGGTCTCCACCAACACCGGCCACATCGCCTCCACGCCAGTCTCCAACACCGCCCCCACCCCCTCCACAGCGACGCACTACAAAGACGTCTAAGGTCCCGACGGCAAAGAAGACCCCGAGAAAAAGAGTTATTTCTCAAGAAATACTTTCTGAAAAGACTGATGAGCAAATAGCAGCTGAAGAAGATAAAAAAAGTGAAAGATTTTTTTATAGATACAAAAAAGAAGAGCCAAGCGAAGCTTAAGGAGAAGCCGTACTTTTACCTACTACGAGAGGTGCTGAGGCAGAAGGTCGATGCTCACAAGAAAAAGATGATTGAACTTCGTAAGCCTTCGCCACTATCAGACTATGACCGCTCCCTCGTGAAGTCACATGATGCTGATAAGAAAAGGAAAATAGCATCAGGGAAGGATGTCCCACAGCTCGGACAATAGAAGCAACCAATGCAAAATCTTGTTGTTGCTAATCAATATGGTTCCAACATAGAAGTCTATCGACCAGACAACTCTGGAGAAGTGTCGGTTCAAGCCCTTAATGCTTTTTTTCAAGATACTAGTTTAACCTTGGATCAATTGACGGGCAAAGCTCCAATCCAAAACCTGGAAGTTGATACCTGGAAGACTTATAAATATGGCAAAAGTCTGTACAACCCTATGGCTCTGAATGAATTGGGTACGCAAATGTACTTGCTGAACAAGTGGTACATGCAGGCGTGTGGCAGGGGTGAGCAGTGGATCTTTGTCAGATTTAGAGACCATCATTACTTCCGTGGTGATGACATCTTACATATTAGTTTCGAAGAATTGCATCAACTATACCACATGGACGCTCTGGACAAATCAATCATTAGCTCCTTTTGTTTGTAAGTGATTCTTACTTTTATTTAATAAATTCACTTCCATGAGTACGTGTATATAATTATCCTCACATGTAACTTATATTTATATACAGATTCCAGATGTTAGAGCTCCAAAGAATACAAGACACCAGTATTGGCTTCATTGATCCTTATATTGTATTCAAAACCGGCATTATTGTCGAGGAGCGATGGGTATCTGAAGCATAGGAGAATATCATGATGTTCTTCGTGAAGCAGCACGACAAGACAACAATACTTTTCCCGTACAACTTTGAGTAAGTGTTAATAATAATGTAGTCTACACATTTTATGTCATATCAATACAACTTATATGCATGTATGTGTGTGTATAAACCAATGCAGTTTTCACTGGATACTCATTGTCATTGAGTTAAACTCAAGTCGGTTACTAATCTTTGACTCGTTGAGAAAAGAACGGGCACTATACCAAGATATGATAGACATTATCCAGGGGTAATTTCGATCTCTCGCGCACAACTATTATTGAATAGACTTTGCCATAATTTATTAACGATCATACATTATTGGTCGCACAGGGTTTGGAAAGAGTTTATTCGGCAACATCGCAAGGATTGCAAGGCACCACTTAATGTAGTTGAAATACCAGTATGTTGTACTATATACACTTCCCCACGTGTTTAATTACTATATCGTACTTCAATTTACGTGTGAGATGATGAGAATAATCTTCTTCTCGTATAGTGGTGTTTGCGGCAGGAACCAGGTAATAACTTATGTGGATACTACGTTTGTGAATTTATCACTGCGCACATAAGAAGAACTCCTGAAGATGTCCTCAGAGTACGTATATATCAATTTTTATTTATTTTTAAATGAATATATATACATATATGTGTATTAATACTTTTCCTTTTATTTCAAATGCAAGACTGAATGGTTGAAACAAAGGGTCATGCAAAAAGACCATCTGAAAGCAGTTCAAGAGTCAATAGCAGGATATCTTCTAGAAAAAGTGCTAAATCCCAACGGCGAGTTCTACTTCGATCCTAAGGAATAAATGATGTAAATTAAATGTTTATTGATATCGTTATTTTCGAGAACAAGATTATGAAAGTGTTGTATATATACATATATATATATATCTATAATATATATAGTTTCATACTTTATTCGAATATAATAATGCTCAAGATGAGAATTAGATGTAATTATACACATGCTTGTATTTATATTAGCAGCGTAGAATACATACATAAAAACATATTATATATTAAACAAATACGTGTAACTGAACTGAAAACAAATTAAACAAAAAAAAGAAAAAGAAAAGGAACCTTTAGTCCCGGTTGGGGTTACCAACCGGGACTAAAGGGTGAACCGTTAGTCCCGGTTGGTGTTACCAACCGGGACTAAAGGGTGCGCCAGGTTTGCTCGACTGGAGGGCCTTTAGTCCCAATTGGTGTTACCAACTGGGACTAAAGGTCCCTCTTTAGTCCCGGCTCGATGACCCGGGACTGAAGGTTCCACCTTTAGTCCCGGGATCATTGTCCCGGCGCTGTAACCGGGACTAAAGGCTGTTACCGCCCGGGACAACAAGTCCATTCTGTAGTAGTGTTGTTGGTTGAATTGTAGCTTCTATGTCTTCATAAGTTAAGAAAGAATCCTAACATTCGGAAGCATTTTGGCCTTTCTTTGTCGATGAACTTAAGTAGAAACCATATCATAAAGGACCATTATTTTCAATTATGTACGAGGATAACACACAGTTGCACACCCATGCATAGACACCACCACATGCCACACCTAATCACAAGTGCTTCCAAAATAAAACCATAGAAAGCACTTCGATTAGTGAAAATCATGAGCACCATATTGTGTATAATATAGTGGGTGTTTCCATAGTTCATTCCTCTATCAACCCCACCAAGCTGTGCCTCACCATATGATCTGATGAAACCATAAATCACCGCCAAGGCTGATGCCTCCATCATCACCGTCCATCCAACGTTGATGCCTCCATCATCACTGCCAGATGGGTATTGATGTCTCCCCCATCATTGCTGGATGTTATGTCGATCCGACGTTGGTGTCATCTATATCATCATCGCCGGAAGGTACGCTAGACCAGTATTGATGTCTCCACATCACCACCGAATCGAACATCGACGCGACATTGATGATAACGCACTACTAGAGAACAGACTTTAGAACGATGTCCCAAATTAGCATTAGCCTCGGCATTTTTTGCCCCCGGGACTAAAGGACCCTTTAGTCCCGGTTGATAATACCAACCGGGACTAAAGGTCCCTGCCCAACGGTCGTCCGTGGGGCAGGGTTCTTTAGTCCCGGCTGGTATTACCAACCGGGACTAAAGGTTTACCTTTAGTCCCGGTTCGTAATACCAACCGGGACTAAAGCTTTTAGTTCCGGTTTGGGTAATTTCCCGGGAATAAAGATTAATCTTTAGTCCTGGTTTGGACCCCTAACCGGGACTAATTATCCCGGCCTATAATCCAGCTCATTTCTTCCTCCCTGAGCTCGAGCCATTCCATTCAAACTCACTGCCTCTGTTCTTCAGCTTGCTGTTGTTCTTGCTCTCTCCCCCTCCATTGGTGTTGCTCTTCGATTTTGGAGGTAACAAACTTAATCATCTTATGTTTTATCAGTAGCTTATCTATTTTGCGATGTAGATGCATGTGTAACTTTATATGTTGGACTTTATTATGATTTTATATGTCATTTTTAGCTCAAAATCACATGATGATTTGCATATATGTTTGGATAAACAAAAGTTAAATTAGTTCATCAAAATCACGCCTCGCTCGTCCTCGCTGGAGCACGCGCCATCCTCGTCCCCGGTGGCTTACGTGATCTTAGAATTAATTTTTCCATGAAATGAAAAACTTAGAAAATTGTTAGAAAATTGTAGAAAATCCGTACTAGTTGAACTTGCGGACCGTGTTCAGCTTGGCAAGCATGTTCTCTGCCGAGCGGTAACGGACGTCAAGGAGGAGCTTTGATTCTACGAGGGAGAGCGGCAACGGTCGTAGAAGACCGTGTTCCCTTTCTCATAGAATCGGAGCTCTTCCTTAGCAAGTACGGTGCCGTCCGGTGGAGAAATGCTCGCCGAGATGATCACGTAAGCAAGGTCAACTAGTACGGATGGTTATTTATTGAAACATGTTTTTGAGCTATAATTTGATGGATATTTGATAACTTCGGACCTACAAATGTCATCTACAAATGTTACTATCCTCGGCAACCTAAACGCCCACGAGCTCGCCGATGTCGAGCAGGTCACTTAGAATTATTTTTTTCATGAAATGAAATACTTAGAAATCATGCCTTTTATTTTTTAGAATTAAATTTTCCATGAAATGAAAAACTTAGAAAATAGTTAGAAAATTGTACAAAATTCGTACTAGTTGAACTTGCGGACGTGTTCAGGTCGGCGAGCATGTTCTCTGCCGAGCGGTAACGGACGTCAAGGAGGAGCTTTGATTCTACGAGGGAGAGCGGCAACTGTCGTGGAAGACCGTGTTCCCTTTCTCATAGAATCGGAGCTCTTCCTTGGCCAAGTACGGTGGAGAAATGCTGGCCGAGATGATCACGTAAGCAAGGTCAACTAGTATGGATGGTTATTTATTGAAACATGTGAAATCCGTACTAGTTTTGTTTAAATATATCATTTTAGAAAATATGAAATTTACACTAGTTTGCAAAAATAAGTATAGAAAGTAGATGACAACTGGTACCGGATCATCGGCCTCTCGTTTGGTTGCGAAACGACTGAGGCCAGAACTCCCTCTCATTATCTGCGGCAAGTGTAAGCAGAAGATTGTGATGGAGTACCGAGTCAAGAGACAGGGACTCAATAAGGGTCGTGTTTTCTACAAGTGCCCGGATCACGATGTGAGTTTCTTACGCATTTTATCTGTATGGCTAATTGACCTGCTTTTCTTGAATATTTTTGACTAAATAATTTTTGGCTTTAATTACAGTGGGAGGGCAATGGATGCGATGGTTGGTACTAGGAGGAAGATTATGCTACATACGTGCAGAATTTGGGTGCGCTTGAGGTAGCGACTGCTGCTGATGAGGCAGTGAGCCAGCAGGAGAAGCTTATTGATATTCAACGGAAGAATGATTTGTCTGTTTTAGTTGCGTACGATCACAAAATAATTATGTTACTGAAGTGCATTGTAGTTTTAGTTTGTTTAGTGATACTTGGGATTGCTTACGTTGTAGCCAGACTTAGTTAATTAATCAACCGTGTGTGTGTCATTTATGTTGTGTAATAAAATACTAAATTATGTTCAAGGTTTTCATAATTTGTCGTGTAATACAGATTATGTCACGCCATTGGATGTACAATGCCGATCGCCGCTCCCAAGACTTTATTGGGGGCTTACACTATTTCTTAGGTGTGGCCGAGGCAAATAAGCGGGATGGTTTCATGTGCTGTCCATGTGCCCTATGTAAGAATTTAAAGGAATATTCAAGCTCAATGAGTCTTCATTCACATTTGCTTAAGTCAGGTTTCATGTCAAACTATATATGTTGGACTAAGCATGGAGAAAGCGGGATCATGATGAAAGAAGGTGAAGGGGAAGATTTAGACATTGATGACATTATTGCTCAGTATGGTGCCTTTGATGATACTACAATGGGGGAGATGAAGAAGAGGTAGCGGTAGAAGATGATCTCGGTGATGCTCTTGGCGATGCCATTCGTGATGCACAACAAGAATGGGAAAGTGAAAAAGAGAAAGTTAAGTTTGAGCGCATGCTTGAGGATCATAGGAAGTTGCTATACCCGACGGTCGAAGAGGGCCAAAAAAAGCTGGGTACAACACTGGAATTGCTACAGTAGAAGGCAAAGAATGGTATATCCGACAAGGCATTTGGGAATTTATTGAACCTTATAAAGAAGATGCTTCCAAAGCCAAATGAATTGCCCACCACTATGTACAAAGCAAAAAAGGTTGTCTGCCCATTGGGATTAAAAATCTAGAAGATACATGCATGTCCTAATGACTGCATCCTCTACCATGGCAATGAATACGAGAATTTGAATGAATGCCCGGTATGTAAAGCATCGCGGTATAAGATCAGGCGCGATGATCCTGGTGACGTCGAGGGTGAACAACATCCTAGAACGAAAATCCCTACCATGGTCGATTCCTTCCGTTGAATCACCAAGTAAGAAAGAAAGGGAAGCATTTTAAAGGTAAGCCAGACCATCGGAAGAAGCCTCATAACCGAACCGGGGAAGATGTACTCGCAATGGTCAAAGATGTGAAAGTAGTATTTGGAAAGGGACAAGGCAGTGAATCTGTTCCCAAAGATGCTAAGGGACACGCACCCATGTGGAAGAAGAAGTCCATCTTTTGGGAGCTACCCTATTGGTAAGTCCTAGAGGTCCGCAACGCAATCGACGTGATGCACCTAATAAAGAATCTTTGTGTGAACCTGTTAGGATTCATGGGTGTGTACGGGAAGCCAAAGGATTCACTTGAAGCATGCCAGGACTTGTAGGGCATGAAAGAACGAGACAATCTTCATCCAGAGAAGATAGATAATGGACGTCATTACTTAAGTCTTGCTAGCTACACGCTTAGCAAAGAAGAGAGGGACAGCATGTTCGAATGTCTAAGCAACATCAAGGTCCCATCGGGATTCTCCTCCAATATAAAAGGTATAATAAATGTGCCAGATAAGAAATTCCTAAACTTAAAGTCCCATGACTGCCACGTGCTTATGATGCAATTGCTTCCAGTTGCTTTAAGAGGAATTCTACCTCCACATGTACGTCTAGCCACCGTGAAGCTATGTGCATTCCTCAATGCAATTTCTCAGAAGGCAATCAATCTAGTGGAACTAGCTACTCTACAGAATGATGTGGTTCAATGTCTTGTTAGCTTTGAGTTGGTGTTCCCTCCATCCTTCTTTAATATCATGACATACATCCTAGTTCATTTGGTGAAGGAGATTAGTATTCTTGGACCTGTGTTCTTACATAACATGTTCCCCTTCGAGAGGTTTATGGAAGTCTTGAAGAAATATGTGAAAGTCCGTTCTAAGCCTGAAGGAAGCATCGCCCAGGGCTATGGAACAGAGGAGGTCATTGAGTTCTGTGTTGACTTTATTCCTGACCTTGCCTCGATTGGTGTTCCCGAATCACGACACGAGGGGCGACTCAGTGGTAAAGGAACTTTAGGGAAGAAAACATATATCGGCATGGAAGACGATTATTTCAATAAAGCACACTACATAGTTCTTCAGAACTCGTCATTGGTGCATCCGTACATCGAGATACATAAGGAGTTTTTACGATCCAAATTTCTAGGGAAGACTGAAGCTTGGATTAGGCGTCAGCACATGGAAAGTTTCAGTGGTTGGTTGCGAAAAGAATGTCGAGGCGATGATAATATTGATGAGCAACTGTATTTGTTGGCTAGGCAGCCATCGTGGCATATCCTCACGTACCAAGGGTATGAGATAAATGGGAATACATTTTACATAGTTGCCCAAGATAAAAGGAGCACCAATCAAAATAGTGGTGTTCGCATAGATGGAACAGATCCAAATGGAAATATACAAACATATTATGGCCGCATAGAAGAGATATGAGAACTAGACTACGCACCTAATTTTAAAGTCCCTTTGTTCCGGTGCCAATGGGTGAAGCTGACCGGAGGAGGGGTAACAGTCGACAAAGAGTATGGAATGACAACAGTGGACCTCAACAATATTGGGTACAAAGAAGAACCATTCGTCCTTGCTACCGATGTGAGTCAGGTGTTCTATGTGAAAGACATGTCTACAAAATCAAAGAGAGGAAAAAACGAAGACATCAACTCAATGATCAATGAGCCAAAGCGCCACATAATTCTTTCTGGGAAAATAAATATAGTGGGAATTGAAGACAAGTCAGACATGTCAGAAGATTACGAAAGAAATGTCCGAATTCCACCCTTCATAGTGAAGAAAGATCCAAACATCATGTTAAATGATGAAGACACTCCATGGTTACGACAAAATCATAACCAAGGGTCATACGTCAAGAAGAAATTCACTGTTGTGCCCGCATGATACAACGATGCATGTTTAATATATTATGTTTTAGAGACAGATATTATGTAATATGTTATGACTTCACAATTGTAGATCTTGCTGAGATTATCAAACTTGGTATTCAGAGTTTTTTCATCTGAGGTCATTTAGTGTCTCATTTGAGCAAGTTTGACCAAGTCAAATTTGGTCAAATAAAAAATAACACTTTGACTCTAGTATTATGAACTCTAAATAACTTCAAATTGAAAAGTTTTGAATACCAAGTTTGTTAAACTCAAAAACATCTACAATTGTTGTTTTGGTCAACTTTCCATTTGAGAAAGTTTGGACGGTTCAAATTTGTGATTTTTAAATTTCAACGCCTACAAACTAGTTTTTGGGACCCTAGATTGTCTCAAATTAAAAAGTTTTGAATACCGAGTTTGTTAAGCTCATCAATATATACAATCCTTATATAGGCCATTTTTTCATTTGAGAAAGCTTGAATAAAATGTAGTTCAAATTTCACAAGTGTGTGACATAGTTTTAGAAAGTATATATGAGATTCAAGAAGTTGTGACTAGTGTTTGATAAAAATTTCTCAAATGGGAAAATGAGCTATGTAACAATTGTAGATCTTTCTGAGATGATCAAACTTGGTATTCAGAGTTTTTTCATCTGAGGTCATTTAGTGTCTCATTTGAGCAAGTTTGACCAAGTCAAATTTGGTCAAATAAAAAAACAACACTTTGACTCTAGTATTATGAACTCTAAATGACTTCAAATTGAAACGTTTTGAATACCAAGTTTGTTAAACTCAAAAAGATCTACAATTGTTGTTTTGGTCAACTTTCCATTTGAGAAAGTTTGGATGGTTCAAATTTGTGATTTTTAAATTTCGACGCCAACAAACTAGTTTTCGGGACCCTAGATTGTCTCAAATTGAAAAGTTTTGAATACCGAGTTTGTTAAGCTCATCAATATATACAATTCTTATATAGGCCATTTTTTCATTTGAGAAAGCTTGAACAAAATGTAGTTCAAATTTCCTAAGTGTGTGATATAGTTTTAGAAAGTATATATGAGATTCAAGAAGTTGTGACTAGTGTTTGATAAAAATTTCTCAAATAGGAAAATGAGCTATGTAACAATTGTAGATCCTTCTGAGATGATCAAACTTGGTATTTAGAGTTTTTTTATCTGAGGTCATTTAGTGTCTCATTTGAGCAAGTTTGACCAAGTCAAATTTGGTCAAATAAAAAAACAACACTTTGACTCTAGTATTATGAACTCTAAATGACTTCAAATTGAAAAGTTTTGAATACCAAGTTTGTTAAACTCAAAAAGATCTACAATTGTTGTTTTGGTCAACTTTCCATTTGAGAAAGTTTGGATGGTTCAAATTTGTGATTTTTAAATTTCGACGCCTACAAACTAGTTTTTAGGACCCTAGATTGTCTCAAATTGAAAAGTTTTGAATATCGAGTTTGTTAAGCTCATCAATATATACAATCCTTATATAGGCCATTTTTTCATTTGAGTAAGCTGTAGAACAAAAAATACTATATTTTCTCTATTTTTATAGGTTCAACAAAAAATTCCTGTCAATTTTGGTCAAAAACCGAGAAAAAATTGAAACATTGACGTTACAATAATGTGATAATAAATTTCCTATCGAATAATATTAGTTTTATTAATTTTAAGTTAGAAATATATTTTTGCATCAACAAAATACTTAGTATTAGTAACATTTATATTCTATATTCATAAAAGAAATTAAAAACTTTAGGTTACAAAATTTTTCTATTTACAATAAATAATTAGTTAATCAATAGTATTTTTTAAAATAAATATTGCAAAGTATTGAAGTTGCTATGAAATTAATTGATTAACCTAGTATTAAACAAAAACAAAATCCCAGGCCTTTCCAATTACGCTGGTGGATTGGCAAATTTTTCAGGGCTTCAGTCCCGGCCCAGACGAACCGGGACTAAAGGGTGGGCGGCAATTTCAGTGCCCGCCAAAAAATACCTTTAGTCCCGGCTGGCAACACGAGCCGGGACTAAAGGACATTTAGTCCCGGCTGGTAAGACCAACCGGGACTAAAGGGTTGGACCTTTAGTCTCGGTTGGTATTACCAGCCGGGACTAAATGCCCTTTAGTCCTGGCTGGTGTTACCAGCCGGGACTAAAGGGTCGCAGGCTATATATATCGAACGTCTGTTCTGTTCATCTTCGATCTCGCCTCCGTCGCTCAGCCGCCCGCCTGGCCGCGCCATGCGCCGTCGTCGAGCTCGTCTCTGCCGCGCCGCCGTCGTCGTCTACCCCCGCCCGGCCGCGCCATTCTCCAGGCCCGCATCGCCGCATCCCGTCTCCGCCGCCGCACCCGACCCCACCATCCGTCGCCGACGCTCTTCCCGCGCGCCCACGCCGTACGGCCTCCGTCGTCGAACTCGATATGATCTGCTGCTCTCGATCGGCCATGTTTTTTAGATTTTTTTTACAAAGTCTCGGCTGTATGTTAGATTAAAATAAGTACATGTAGTTTATTGTTAGTTTTTTAGTTATTTTTAGATAGTTTTTGATATATTAGATTTAAATGTATTAAAATTTAATTAGTATTTTATTTAGATAGTTTTTTTAGATAGTTTTTTATTATAGTTTTTGATATATGTTAGATTAAAATGTATTATCTTACTAGTTTATCTAATTTCATGTTAGATTTATTTAATTGGATTTAGTAATTATATATTCTATCTCTCTATATATATTATATCTAGAGAGAGATTCTATATGTATACATATGTACTTAATTATTTCTATATGTATATATACATGTACTTATTTTCATGTGTTGAGAGAGAGAGAAAATTGTATCTAGAGAGACATTCTATGTGTATCACATGCATATCTAGAGATATAGACATATGCACTTATTTCTATGTGTTGAGAGAGAGAAAATATATTGTATCATTCGATGTGTATATATATGTACTTATTTCCATGTTGATGAAATATTATGTGTTATTATATTTAATTGGATTTAGTAATTCTATATGTGTTATCACATGTACTTATGTTATGTACCATAGTAATTCTACCTATGTGTTATCTTGAAGATACAAATGGCTGCTCCGAATGATAACTTGAGTGATGACATAATGGCGGATATTATCAACGCTGGCACCAATGTGGATGTAGATGACACGAGTCAGTACTTTGCTAATTATGAGGATATCCTGAATATGCCGGTGGTTGAAGATCAATAAATTGTCGCGCAAGAAAATACTGGCGAGGTATATTCGATTATCTATCATCTCTTATAGATGCATGCGTACGTATATTTGTTGTTAATCGTTGTGTTTCTACTCATGTAGCTGGTCTCTGGATCTACATCAACCACCGACAAAAGTAGGAAAGTCCGAGGGCCAAAAAAGCCATTAGAGGGCCGTTTCATAATATCAGAATTCGACACCGACACCGGCAAACCATTAGGACCACATGCTTAGACATATGTCAATCAATGTGGGTTCGTTGTAAGGGATAGGATCCCAGTTAGTGCTCGTGAATGGAAGCAGAAGATATCCGCTCCTAATGTTAGTTTTGTATCTGATCGTGACAAGAACCTAGCTTAGAGAGATATCACTCAGCATTTCACATTACAAGCAGATGATGCTTTGAAGGAGCTAGTGAGGGATTGGACAATGAAGAAGATGGCAACATTGTTCCAGAGTTGGAAGAAGACATTGTATAAAAAGTTTATCTTGAAGAATGCTACGCCGAATTTCAATGCTAATGCGTTTGTCAAGTTGGAGTCCCATTGGGATGCCTTCGTAGAATACAAGACATTCCAAGACAGTGAGGAACGTGTGATGAGGAATCGGCAGAATGCCCGACAGAAGCAATACCATCATCACATGGGATCAGGTGGTTATAAGAGTGCTATTCCCAAGTGGCAGAACCTAGAAGCAGAGATTACTGCCAAGGGAATCATACCTGAAACAATAGAGAAGAACTGGCCTCAACGCGCGAAGAATTGGTTCTACTCTCATGGGGGAAGCCTAGACCCAGACACTGGCAAGCTAATTTTTGGCCAAAAAATTGAGAGAGCAACACATAGACTAGCTCGTGCTAGGGAAGAAGCTGATAGTGGTGTTTTCAAGCCCAACAGAGAGAAGGATGAATTGACATATGCACTAGAGAATCCCGAACACGGTGGTCGAACAAGAGGCTATGGGGCGGTTCCGTGGCTACACGCATTCCCAGCAGACAAGGATACCTACAGAAGCCGCCAAAGAAAGAAGGATGAGGAGGCAAAATGAATCCGTGCATTGGAGCAATTTGTTGACGAGTCATGACAAGCATTGCTTGAATCACGTGAACGAGAAAAATCTCTTGAGGCAAGAATGCAGGAGGAGATCAAGAGGCAAGTGCAGCTAGCAATGAGTCAAATACAATCGCAATCAATGCCGGGAGTCACCATTAGCCCCGTTGGTCAGATAAAAAGCAGTTGTGCTTCTACGGAGCTGCCAGTTATTCAAGACGACGCTGGGTTGCGCTTCCCTGTTGATGACATTACTGAGCCTCTAATAATATGTGAGCTGCACATTCCAGATGGTAATAATGCATCAATCATGGTGGCTGTCGGGGTTGTATCTCCAATAGACCGAACGAAGACACCAAGAATCCATGGGTCAATTATTCAACCTGGATATGCTAGCGTCTCGGTCGATAGAGTGCTCAAAGGTTATAGCAATGTTCCTCTTGACATTGAAGGCGGTGATGGGGAGAAGACACTAGGAGAAGCAGAAAAGACATTTATTCAATGGCGCAAACGCTTCATCATCATTCCTGGGGCGCCACCGCTTCCCCTACCTCACCCTAGGTACGAATGAAAGTGAATGAAATATTATTTTCCATTAATTTTCTATTGGCTTAAAAAATAATTGACACACAACTTGTTTTTGTAGCAGGGTCTCCCCCCAGCCTAGCCTAATCATTCATTCCCCATCTCATCACAGCGTCGCGGGGGGCAAGACGACTTCATCCCCACGGCGATCGCCAACTCCTACACCGGCCCCATCGCCTCCACGACGATCTCCAACTCCTACACCGGCCCCACCGCCTCCACAACGATCTCCAATGCCTCCACGCCGGTCTCCACCAACACCGGCCACATCGCCTCCACGCCGGTCTCCAACACCGCCCCCACCCCCTCCACAGCGACGCACTACAAAGACGTCTAAGGTCCCGGCGGCAAAGAAGACCCCGAGAAAAAGAGTTATTTCTCAAGAAATACTTTCTAAAAAAACTGATGAGCAAATAGCAGCTGAAGAAGACAAAAAAGTGAAAGATTTTTTTATAGATACCAAAAAGAAGAGTCAAGCGAAGCTTAAGGAGAAGCCGTACTTTTACCTACCACGAGAGGTGCTGAGGCAGAAGGTCGATGCTCACAAGAAAAAAGATGATTGAACTTCGTAAGCCTTCACCACTATCAGACTATGACCGCTCCCTCGTGAAGTCACATGATGCAGATAAGAAAAGGAAAAGAGCATCAGGGAAGGATGTCCTACAGCTCGGACAACAGAAGCAACCAATGCAAAATCTTGTTGTTGCTAATCAATATGGTTCCAACATAGAAGTCTATCGACCAGAGAACTTTGGAGAAGTGTCGGTTCAAGCCCTTAATGCTTTTTTTCAAGATACTGGTTTAACCTTGGATCAATTGACGGGCAAAGCTCCAATCCAGAACCTGGAAGTTGATACCTGGAAGACTTATAAATATGGCAAAAGTCTGTACAACCCTGCGGCTCTGAATGAATTGGGTACGCAAATGTACTTGCTCAACAAGTGGTACATGCAGGCGTGTGGCAGGGGTGAGCAGTGGATCTTTGTCAGATTTAGAGACCATCATTACTTCCGTGGCGATGACATCTTACATATTAGTTTCGAAGAATTGCATCAACTATACCACATGGACGCTCTGGACAAATCAATCATTAGCTCCTTTTGTTTGTAAGTGATTCTTACTTTTATTTAATAAACTCACTTCCATGCGTACGTGTATATAATTATCCTCACATGTAACTTATATTTATATACAGATTCTAGATGTCAGAGCTCCAAAGAATACAAGACACCAGTGTTGGCTTCATTGATCCTTATATCGTATTCAAAACCGGTATTATTGTCAAGGAGCGATGGGTATCTGAAGCACAGGAGAATATCATGATGTTCTTCGTGAAGCAGCACGACAAGACAACAATACTTTTCCCGTACAACTTTGAGTAAGTGTTAATAATAATGTAGTCTACACATTTTATGTAATATCAATACAACTTATATGCATGTACGTGTGTGTATAAACCAATGCAGTTTTCACTGGATACTCATTGTCATTGAGTTAAACTCAAGTCGGTTACTAATCTTTGACTCGTTGAGAAAAGAGCGGGCACTATACCAAGATATGATAGACATTATCCAGGGGTAATTTTGATCTCTCGCGCACAACTATTATTGAATAGACTTTGCCATAATTTATTAACGATCGTACATTATTGGTCGCACAGGGTTTGGAAAGAGTTTATTCGGCAACATCGCAAGGATTGCAAGGCACCACTTAATGTAGTTGAAATACCAGTATGTTGTACTATATACACTTCCCCATGTGTTTAATTACTATATCGTACTTCAATTTACGTGTGAGATGATGAGAATAATCTTCTTCTCGTACAGTGGTGTTTGCGGCAGGAACCAGGTAATAACTTGTGTGGATACTACGTTTGTGAATTTATCACTGCGCACATAAGAAGAACTCCTGAAGATGTCCTCAGAGTACGTATATATCAATTTTTATTTATTTTTAAATGAATATATATACATATATGTGTATTAATACTTTTCCTTTTATTTCAAATGCAAGACTGAATGGTTGAAACGAAGGGTCATGCAAAAAGACCATCTGAAAGCAGTTCAAGAGTCAATAGCAGGATATCTTCTAGAAAAAGTGCTAAATCCCAACGACGAGTTCTACTTTGATCTTAAGGAATAAATGATGTAAATTAAATGTTTATTGATATCGTTATTTTCGAGAACAAGATTATGAAAGTGTTGTATATATACATATATATATATATATATATAATATATAGTTTCATACTTTATTCGAATATAATAATGCTCAAGATGAGAATTAGATGTAATTATACGCATGCGTGTATTTATATTAGCAGCGTAGAATACGTACATAAAAACATATTATATATTAAACAAATACGTGTAACTGAACTGAAAACAAATTAAACAAAAAAAAAGAAAAAGAAAAGGAACCTTTAGTCCCGGTTGGGGTTACCAACCGGGACTAAAGGGTGAACCATTAGTCCCGGTTGGTGTTACCAACCGGGACTAAAGGGTGCGCCAGGTTCGCTCGGCTGGAGGGCCTTTAGTCCCGGTTGGTGTTACCAACCGGGTCCCTCTTTAGTCCCGTCTCGATGACCCGGGACTGAAGGTTCCACCTTTAGTCCCGGGATCATTGTCCCGGCGCGGTAACCGGGACTAAAGGCTGTTACCGCCCGAGACAACAAGTCCATTCTGTAATAGTGACGGCAGCACCGCCGAATCGAATGCTGGTCTGGCGGTGATGAACAAGGTCACCGATGGTTCGAAACCCGTGGTTATCAACAATGATTTTCACTAACGGCGGCAAAAACCATCGGTGAAGGGGTGTTTGCAACAGACGGTGGTGAACTTTGTATAGGGTTTAGGGTTTATAGCCGTCGCTTATCCGGCTATAGCTGTTTGTGTTTACGTACAACTTAGCTGCTACATATAGAGCCCGCTATAGCCCCATTTAGCCTCCACTATAGCTGTTTTAGATGTCATCCGCTAAATACCTTTAGCCGAAGATTTAAAACCTTGGTAGTAATAGCATGTTCTTTTTTATATTGTGCGAAACAGAAGCGTTACAACTCCCAGACGAATGACCAATCCAATATTCTATCTAGAATGGTTCAAGATTAGTTGTGGGCCCCACAAGGCCAAATAATAGCAACCATTGCACGAACTAGTAATAACATGATAATGGCTCACTAATCTCTGAACAAGAAATTGAAGCAGCACACTGCACACGCGTTCCAAAAATGACATAATGTCAGAATCCCAACATTCGACATCAGTAGTTCAGTACTTGACCTTGCACCGCTCGCCGGAGGCAACAGCGCCACCGACGGCGGGGCCCGGACCTTCCGCCTTCACCGGAATGCTAAGCGAGCACCATATCCTCGGCTTCTGCCGCAGCTTGAAGATTCTGAACACGTACCTGACCCGCACGTCCACGTCCAGCTCCAGGCGCACGGGCACACCTCTACTCATCTCCTTCTGCAGCTCCCCGGCGACGTCGGCCGCGACGCCGACGCCGACGCCCGGCCTCCCGTAGTCGAACTCCAGCTTCACGCCGTCGCTGGTCTTTCTGCGCTGGTAGAACTCGGAGGGGGAGGTGCCGTTGGCTGCCGGGCCGAGGACAGCGTCGTGGAAGCGGAGCTTGGCGTCGATGGTGTCGTAGTAGATGTTGACGCGGACGCTGGGGTTGTAGAGGTTGAGGTTGACGGCGAGGTTGTAGGAGACCTCAGCAACCGAGGAGGCGTTGGAGTTGGAGACGGTGAGGTTGGAGAGGGTGGCGGACTCGACGGTGGCGCGGATGTGGTGGGGCTGGAAGATGGCCCAGTAGATGAGCACGAAGAGGCCGACGGTGAAGAGGAACCCGCAGCAGCAGCAGCGCTGGTTTCCCCCGTTGCCGCCGCCCTGTTTGGTGGCCATGGTGGACAGAAGACTTTGCTGCCGCCTCGTTGGTTGGTCAATGGGGGAAGGGAGGAGGGAGGAGGGAGGAGCTAGTTTTGTGTGTGTTTTGGAGCTGCGATCCTGCTGGTGAATTTAAGACCAAGCTAATGGTGATGGTTCCGACTATTCTAATAACGACGCGCCACACTGCCGCACAAAAATGCTAGTCGTACACATGAACATACTACTCCATCCCGTCTACCCCAAGGGTTTTATTAAATCAAACTTAAAATACTCATTGATAGTGCAATTATTTGGTTTATAAAATCAACATCTCTAAAAGGTTTTGATCAAAGTTAGAGAAGTTTAATTTAGGAGGAAACAAAAAGACTTACAATTTAAAATGGAACGGGTATTGGGCAATAGGATTGTTAGAGTATTTAGGAGTTTTCAAAACAAATATTTTTTCATATGTTTAATGCAGGATGTTTTAAAAAATCTAAGACATTGAAACTGTCCATGGATTTAAGATGGATTATTTGGATCGGGCTATAGAAAATATGTTTCCAATAATGAGTAGTTTCGGTTAATTACTTCCTCACTGTCATTATTTTCAGATAAAAAGAAGTCGTCAAATTGCATATTGGAGATTTTGTCTATGTTCAAGACATCATATGCATTTGCTAGTGTAGGCTGTGAAATGTAAATATTTTTTTTCTCTTTGTGTACCTTGTGGATAGCAATCTTGACATATTGCCGCTGCACACCCCGTCCATCTAGACCTTTCTTAAGGGCTTGTTTAGATGCGCATGTATTCATCCCAATCCACATGGGTTGAAGTGGATTGGAGTGGAATTAAACTTAATTTCATTCCATTCCACTCCAATACATATGGATTGAAGTGAATACAAATGCATCCAAACGAGACCTAAGAGAAATCTCAGCCCTTAAAAAGGTTATGTTTATGATACTGATCGACAGTGTCATCCATTGAGAGTTTAGGTGGTACTCTGCCATGTAAGGTTAGCCATTTTGTTAGGTTAAATTTAAGGCCCTTTTGTTGGCTGATGGATCCCATGGTATTTATTATCAATTAACCTTGACCAATCCTTGGTAACATTAGTATATATATCGATTTGTTAAGTAGAGAGAGACGACTTTATTGGCAAGTTGTTCATAATAATCCATAATCTATTTCAACCAAACTTATATTTTGGAACTGGCTATAAAGTTCGGCTGAAATTTTAATTAACCGACCATATTATGAAGCGGAGATATTGACTCTATTCGGCTTACCCCATATTCGGTTTGTTCGGTTTGTTTTTTCAGTCAGAACAATGTTTTTCTCTCACAACAATTCAGCCAGAACAGTATTTTTCAGCCAGTTTTAGCCAAGATTCAGCAAGTCGAACAAGGCCATTGGTGCTTTATAGGTATATGTATACTACTACTTGATTTTCTCTGTTTTCTTCTGATTTTACGACCTGGCTGCAGTGTTTATCTAGCATTTCGGAGTTGAGCTGCATCCTTCTTGCTCGATTGGGTCCATTATTTATTGAATCACCATGACCTACCCGTTGCTATCCTTGGTTTATTGCTTATTCGCGGAACGTGTTTCTTGCCTGCTTCGATACCGCGTTCACAGCACCAGGCCGGCGAAACCTCCTCTCTTGGGCATGCATAGAGGCCCGGACCGTGTCAGGTCTTTGTGTATATATTCCTTGTAGGCTCAAGGCAAAGCTGGTGTGGCTTTTCGCGAGTGATTGGATCGCCTGTTTTGGTCACAGTGATGATTTGATTTTGGAGCAGAAGACCGGCCGAGTCCGGGTCTACGGGATGGCAAGCAGGAGCAGCCGCGTCGGCAGAGCTAGGGAGCCGCGGTGGAACGCCAACCCAACCCAACCCAACGCACCGGACGTGAACTGGCGTGAAATTCCGCTCGCGCGCGAGTGCTACCTGCGGAACGTGCGAGCAAGGTGAGCCGACGAGACCGTATCTTGCCGAGTTGTGGGCAGTAGCATTTCCGCGTCCTGGAACGGAAGACGGTGGTTGTAACTAAGGCTGGGGGACCGACCTTTTTTTTTAAAGAATAATAAAGGTTTCCCCTGCTTTATTGGCATAAAGCAATTCAGAGCATTCAGCACAGCGTAACGGCGCGCCCGCCACAGTTTACAAGCAGCAAAAAGCTAAACGAGGCCTAAAGCGTCTTCCGCAGCAGTATGCCCATTAACAGAATGAGACGTATCATCAGGCTGGATCACAACGGCGGAGTTCTGTTCCGAAGACTGAAAAGCCGACGTCTCCAACCTTGAACTCATTTCCCCATGCCAGCATATTCTTGGTGGTTGATTTGCGTTGTTCTCCAGCACCTGGATCGCCGCGTCCACCATGTTTCCCAGATCTTGCTCGTACAGCGGCCTCCACCGTCTCAGAATCCTTGCAATCCCAATCAACACCATTTTTTCCCCTGTCCATGTAAGCCCCTGAAAACATAACTTGTTACGAAGGTTCCAAATACACCAGATCACAGCCGAACTGAAAATGTTAGTGAAAGCATGTTTCTTATTAGCTAACCAAAAAGTAGCTAGGAATTCAAAATTCCAATCGCATCTCACATTTTAAATCTCAGCAATCACTAGCCAGGTTCTTTTAGCTACACAGCAGTCAAAAAATAAATGAGTTACAGACTCCAACTCGTTATAGAAAAGTCAGGTTTTATCAGAGACTTCCCTTCTTTTTGACAGATTGTCCCTAGTTAAAATCTTATTTTTTGCTAATAACCAAAGGAAAATCTGCAGCCTCGGTGGAACTTTTAACTTCGACACAGCTGAAACATAAATTGGAACAACACCTCTGTTGTTTATCACAGCATAAAGAGATTGGACAGAAAATCTACCATTAGAGCTAAAGCTCCAAATGATCTAGGTTCTCCACTATACTTAATAGATCATACCACATATTCATTAAGTACTCCGACACAGTACGTCTAAAAGCCAGTCTTAAGACTTGACCATCCCAAACCTGATCTATAGTTTTGCCTTGCTGTTCATTAATGACATACGACGGCCAGAATTGAATAGCTAGGCTTGAGTTACCAAACCAATTGTCCTCTCAAAATCTAACTCTTCTCCCATTTCCTACTAACCACTTGATTCCCATTCTAGCTGCTTGAAGAGCCCACATAACCCCTTTCCAGAAGGGAGAAGCTGCAGTATTATTACTGCATAAGAAGTTCGGACTGTTGGTATTATATTTGTAGTCAACAATCCTAACCCAAATAGACTCAGATTGGAGACCATATCTAAAAATCCAAGAGCTAAGTAAAGAGAGATTCAGATTTCTCTCATGTCAGGTATACCAAAGCCCCCCACTTCTTTCTTTTGCGCCACCAACTGCCAATTGGCTAGGTGGTACTTGTGACTCTCCTCATTATTGTTCCACAAGAAATGTGACATCTGGGGGACCGACTTTTTTCATGCTAATTTCGGTTCTCGATTTGCAAAGACCGAACTTTTTAAAACCCGAAGAGACCGAACCGAATTTTCGGTCCTGACCGAATGCCCACCTTGAGTTGTAACATTGTGGCCTTAATCACATAAATTCATCAATTAATACTTAGGGACCATATTCATGTTGTAAACCTGCGATCCACCCATGTCAAAATCCTACGTTTGTGTGATTAGAACAGAGGGCAAGAACAAAAACTTTAGGCCAAGAACAATGAGCATGAACAGATCCCATTCACACCTAAAGGATCATTATAATTTCCCCTGCCTTGTCACACTAATATCTTTTTTTTTTGTTTCAAAGGGGGGGAAGACGTGAACCAAATCAACAATAAATACCAAAATTACCAAAAGTGGATTGTGGAGTAATGGGGAGGCTTATATCCATAATAACGGCATAAAAGGGGACAATTGTAAAAATGATAAGAACAAGGTACAGATTTCTTTAGCATCATGCATATTTCTTTTAACATCATATGATCGTGCTCTTGTATTGCATACAAGCAAGTAGTTTAAGTTTGGTTGTGTTGTCATCGATCACCAAAAAGGAGGAGATCGTAAAAATCGTAGACCCTATAGCAAAGACCTAGGACTAACAATTTTTGCTAGTATAGAAGGTACACTATCCCTAAGGATGCAAAGACAACTTGAGCTAGGCTACGGTGAGGATCAAGAATCAACAAATCAAATGAAGATCAAAGGGTAGCATTGAAGACCCTATTAGACAAGCAAGAAGCTAAAGATATCATCATACAAGTTAATCCAAGTGAAAATTGGACGTGAAGAAATGCACTCAGATCAGGAGCACCAAAGCTCTCCAATGGTGTCACTAGAGTTTCACGGTGGGAACAGTCGGAGGCAGAGGAAGCAGCAATGGCATACTTCGATATGGTCACCGAAGTGATCACGGAAGATTTGCAACACTGGCATGGTGGAGGAAGCAGAAGAGAGCACCTGAGCTCTCTGGTGCATGCACCGAATAAAGCACGTACTAGAGCTTATGTGCTACTTATTATGAAGGGAATAACAGTGCACCAGATTTCTCCAATGGGTGTAGCAGAAAATGCACTAGAGTTTCAATCAAGAGAGGGTTGCGCTTCCACTAAACATGCACAGAGGGCACCGGACTTCTCTAGTGTGGTCACCGGAGCTATCCGGTGCACCCTACTTTCGCAACCCGAGCTCTCAACAGCTAGTTGATGCTTGTGGGGCTATATATATCCCTTTGGTTGGCTATTTGGAGTGTGATGGAGCTTGAGGAAACTATAGTTGAGTTGAGGCTCATAGATTTGTGAGCTAGAGACCATATGCGCTTATGAGAAGATTAGGTGATTAGAAAACTGCTAGCGTTAGTTCTTAGGCTAGTTTGAGGCCGCATCAGAGCTTGCTCTAGGTCGAGGTCTAGTGTTGAGTGAGGTTCTTATACCTCCTTGCTATTGGTGCTTGCTCGTATTAAGTGTTGTACTCCTCATGGCTTGTAAGTCTTGTGAGACCCTCCAATCGAGTTTGTGGAGTGGTTGTTGGTGGTGCATGAGGGACGTGAGGCTATTGACGTTTTGGCCAAAACTCACCTAGTGGAGATGGCGGAGAAACGTCTATGAGATGCTTGGTGAAGACCCACATGTGTGTTGGGAAGCCCTATGTGAGACCCACGTGCGTCTTGGGAAGCCCTATGAGCTATTTGCGGAATTACCCGACCGCAGAGCGTGGTCCTTGCAAGGGGCTCCAATGAAGATTAGTGGAAAGTGTAACATTTCCAGTACCTCGGGAAAACATTGTAGTGAACGAGTTTGTCTCTAACTTATTTACATTTCTACATTTACTTGTGTGTTTTACCTTTCTAGTCTAGTTTGCTAGCTTATAGTTAATAGGACTAGAACCTAATATTAACCGACCTAGCTAATTATCCTCCCTTAGAGGTAATACTTCAAGTACAAGTTGTAGTATCTGAACTTAAGAACAAACCACATCACACACGCGCACACACACTTTGCACAAGCTAGGCCTACATCTACACCTAAAGACACATGACACCTTGACTATTATAGAACATCTGCGCTTGAGGCTGCAAAGAAAATGGAAAAAAGCCCCGGTGCAAAATCCACGTCGAGCAGGCCTTGAAGCTAGTCAGTGGGTGCTTCACTAAGCAAACCCCACCAATGAGCCATTCGCTTGGCCGCAAAGTCTTCTCAAATCTCAATTATTAGGAGGCTGAAGTCGAAAGTATCTTTTCAGCGCAAAAAAAAAGCCGAAAGTATTTTTCCTATATTATCTTTAAAAAAATATAAATCCATGTGATTTATAGGAACTCCTTGATAAATACTACCTCCCTTCCCTTTTTATAAGGAGAAAATTCCTTCATTGCCATTGAAAACTATAATAATTCCTTGGTTGCCATTTAAAATCACATGTTTCCTTCATTGCCATCAGTTTTATATTTTTGGTTCCCTCGTTGCCACTGCTGTTAGAGACGAGTCACGGCGTGACTTAGCTCCCATACAACGTCCAGACACCATCCGACAGTTCAAAAAGTATTCTTGGCATCTAGCATCTGGCCGTAACCCTTGGACCTCCCGCGCCACGCGCCATCACCGCCCTCCCGCTCCGGTGCACACCACACATCACGCCGTCGCTCTCTCTCCACGGCGTCCTTGCGCGGTCGTGCATTTGGGCGGCGGCGCTGACCGGCCGGCGGCCTGCGTCCGTTGCGGTCTGGTGCCCGCATCGCGTGCACAGCGCAGTTGCAGCGGCGGCGCGGCTCAGACCAGCCGGCCGCGGCGGCCCGGGCAAGGCCGCGGCGGCGGCGGCGGCGCGGTGCGCCCTGAATCCATACCTTCCGGCAGCGGCGACGGAATATTCTTATAGTAGAGTCTTATCCACTCTATATGTAAACAAAATTCCCGCCTTCCTTGTTTCAAATTCATTTGAATCTCATTTTGTCTCTCCTCTCGGTCTCTCACCACACTAAAGCAGCAGATCCGGTGCTCGCCCCCCTCTCACAGAAGCTTGAATCGGACAGCAAGCTAATGAATTTCTTTTTCTCGCCTCTTCTGATGCAGGTTGGAGATGCTGGATGTGGGCAGCGGGAACCTCGTATGCCCTCGGACTCGGACGGATGGACGAGCAGCAGCGCCGCGCGAGCTCCCTCCCTCCTCTTCGCGCGCCACGCCACCCGGATACACCCCGCTCGGCTACCTGTGGCTGGAGCGGATTGCGCTGCGCGACGCACGCCGCGGCACGACCACGACGCACATCGGGGAATAGAGACGGCAGCGCCAGCAGCATGCGAGCGGCGGTCGTGGCTCCAGCAAGCGCGGACCAACAGCTGCAGTGTCCAAGCGCCGGGTCCTAGTTGTGTGGATGGCGACGGCTAACTGAACACGAGTCCAGTTCAAACTTGCTCAGTTCCCGTCTTAATCTCTCTTGATTCGGCATAAACAATTAGACCGGTCTTAGCAACTTTTGTTCCTGGGTCAGTGCTCTAGTACATTGATTTGGAGACCTAGGATAAAATCTTAATGCTTTGAAAAATTATAAGGTTTCAAAGTTTAGTCAACCACTGTAAATTTGGTACAGAATTAGTTTGTATTCAGAATTGCACCAGGTTCTGAATTCAGCTTCATTTGAAACTGAACCCATCCTGTTCAGCAGCCAGTCTCTCTCATATTTGCAAGAACAAAGCTTCTGAACTTCACTCAGTAACACTGCTGGCAGACTGACATTCAGAGTTCAATGTTAGGTCACACTTCGTATTCAGAGTTAAGAAAACATTTAAAGAGTTTCAGTTTCAGATATCTGTTTATCTTTCAACTTAGTTAATTCTCTTGCGTTCAGTCTGCATGCTTGTTGATAATACGTTGTGAACTTGGCTTGCATGTGTTGTCACTGCTTCTAGTGCTGGTTCTGAGGGATTCTTAGTTTCTATTTCAGGTTTCGGGTTTCTAAGGCATCTGCATGCGGCTCCGGCATCGTCATGTAGATCCAGCAGCTGCCGATGTGCGCACTAGCGGCGGCGGAAAGCTCTCTGCGCTCCACCCGTCGCAGCAGGAAGCATGGGCAGACAGAATCTTGGATTTGGAAGGTATGGATTCGGGGCGCACCGCTCCGCCACCGCCGCCGCGGCCTTGCCCAGGCCGCCGCTGCCGGCTCGTGCAGAGCCGCGCCGCCGCTGCAACCGCGCTGCGCACGCGACGCGCGCACCAGACCGCATCGGATGCAGGCCGCCGGCCGGTCAGCTCCGCTGCCCGAATGCACGACCGCGCAAGGACGTCGTGGAGAGAGAGAGACGGCGTGTCGTGCGGTGTGCAGCAGAGCGGGAGGGCGGTGATGGCGCGGGAGCTCCAAAGGCCAGATTGCCGGATGCCGACAACAGAGAGGTACTTTTTTTTTAACCATCGGATGGTGTCCGGACGTCGGGTATAGGAGCGAAGTCACGCCGTGACGCCTATGTAACAGCGGTGGCAACGAGGGAATGGAAAATCTAAAACTGATGGCAATGAAGGAAACATGTAATTTTGAATGGCAACGAAGGGATTGTTATAGTTTTCAATGGCAATGAAGGAATTTTCTCTTTTATAAGCAGGTGCACATGCATATCAAGAGTCAAACTCTAAAAACTTTGATCAATAATTTGGCTAACAATTTTTTACTATCATAATATAAAATTGACACGATTAGATTCGTAAGCAATTGTACTATCCAATAATCATAAATTTATAAGCATAAATAATAATATAAAGTAAAAAAATTGGTTAAAATAGGCATGTTTGGGAGTTACATATTGTTTTTCAGGTGTAAAACTCTTCCGCTTGTAATCTAATGTGCACAAGAATACTGCTGACTTTTTTTACACTTGGGAAATGCTGTTCGGGTAACAACTTGCTTCCGCTTGTATAAGCTAGTGAGTCGCTTGATTGTGTGCTGTGCTGTGCTCTGTTCTAGCACAAATAACAATTTCTCAACAGGTTACATTGCACATCTCACCAATTTAAAAATTTAACAACAATGAAAATACACAATCACATAAACCATATGGGCAAGATATAAAATCCTATCATCAGTAGCTTGGCATGTCATTTTGATCAAGTTCAGAAACAAGATTATAATAAGCCATCACCTTTTTCTTCGGACCAAATGACACTTCAGATCAGTTCACAACTGCTGCAAGACTGAACCTCAGAGCTCGATCGATCACTTGACCGTGCAGTGGCACCGCCTAGCCGAGCCGGCTGTCATTCCCTTTCCCTGCACTTTGCTGCTAGCATGCCTGGTCTTCTCCAAGTGCAGGCAGAGAAGCATGTGCAACATATCTAGATTCGCTCCTCATTCATATAGGTTTCACACATCCAGGATCAGGAGAGGAAGGTACCTGCTGAGAATCGAGGAACTGGTACGCTTGCCATGGTAGCCATCGCCGCAGATGTGCTTCTCATCGCAGTTGACGCCGTTGTCGTGGATTTGGTCACCATCGCCGTGGATTCGCTCCTCATCGTCGCGGATGCCGCGGCGGCGCTCCCTGATGCGATTGTTGAGCCCGTAGCCACCAGCGCTCGGGGCCGCGCTCGGAACGCCGCCGCCGCTGCTCGGTGTTGCGCTCGTTGCGCCGCTGCCGAGACGCTCGTTCGCTTGGGCTTGTGGCTTATGAATAGTATTTTTCTCTCACACCAAATTAGCCCACAGCAGCCATGGCTTAGAGCATCTCTAAGAGTTCCCTAATTTTTTCTCTTAAAAACTTATAGTTTGGCAACTCCTAAAAAGATATTAGAAGGGGAAAAGATAGTCATCTCCAAGAGTTTTTAATAAATGGCATCTAAAAAATCAAATTTGAGGCCCACATCATCTCCACGCTGGTTCATGGCCGCTATCGGCTCAGAGGTGGGCATGAAGCGGGTCTCCATGCCGGTGTTGGCGAGGAAGCCCGACATCGGGGGCGGCGAACCCCTGCGATCAGAGACGGCGACACGAGATGCTCGCTCTGCTCTTCGTCAGTGGCGACGACACCTGCTTGGGTCTCGTCGTACTCGGCGATCCGGGTGTCGGTGTCCGTGGCGTCGGCGCCGGGGACCACGGGCTTATTGCTAGCCCGGTACTCGGCCACCTTCCTCTTGAACTCTGTCACTCTGATCCCCAGCCACGACTTAGTCGCGCCACCGGGCAGTCCCGTAGGTCCGTCGCCGAGAACTTCTCGATCGCCCTTTGCCCGCTACCCTGCAGCAGTGCAACAGGCGACACCGGCGATCAGCAAGAGATACATGGCGTTGCCGGCATGTACGGATCGATGGTGCTTGCAGTAATCACGTATTGAAGGGTCTCTGTACCGCTACCAACGGCGGCGGCGGCCACGACGGGCACCGTGGCCAGCGACGCCGCCTGCATTGCCCTGATGGCGTCGATCACCTTGGTGTCGCTGGCAACTGCGATATCCTCCATTAGTGTGCTCGCCGGTGACAGAAACCTTCTCTGCACGGCAACACGAGATGGCGCGAAGCAAGAAGCCACGCCAAAATGACGGCGGCAAGAGAGAAATCGCACGGGGGACGGATACGTGGGACGGGAGCAGTGCGTAACTTTACGCCGGTTGGGGTGATTTTTCCCAAGTCCTAAAAATTTGGGAGGATATATTAGGAGTTGTTGAAGAGAGATTTTTTCCAATCTTGCTAAAAAAACAAAAATTAGGAAGGCATTTAGAATGCTCTTGGAGATGCTCTTATCAGCCAACAAGCCCAAACAAATAGGCTACGATCATGCGAGGGTTCTAGATAGAGCGAGCGTGACAGTTGTCGTATTTCTTTTCGGGCCTCCACATACGATTATTTTTTTCCGACTGTTTCAGCCCAAAACACTAGTAATTTTAGTAGAGTCACCGGTTATCCAAACAACAAATTTCATTGTGGGCTGAAAAAAATTAAGGGCTGTAATTTACAGGTGTTTTGGACTGATTACAGGGCTTCCAAACAAACCCTTAGGAGACCGTGTCATTCAAGCCCACGACTTATAAAACGGAAATGGAGGTAGTAATCCAATGGTATAACATATAACGTACATACAGCAGAATAAAGGTTCAACCGTCGTACGTACAGTTGTTTGTACCAATAACCCAACAATTAATAACAAACTTTTACATGAATCGAATGGAAGACAACTTGGTATAATCATCACCGTCAGTATTTGACACTGCACCGGTCGCCGGAGGCAACAGCGCCACCGAAGCCACGGTGCCGGCCCTCCGTCTTGACCGGAATGCTGAGCGAGCACCGTATCCTCGGCTTCTGGCGCAGCTTGAACATCCTGAACACGTACCTCACGCGCACGTGCACGTCCAGCTCCAAGCTCACCGGCCCCCCGCTCCTGGTCTCCTTCACCAGCTCCCGGGCGACGTCGCTGCCGACAGTGACGCCGCCGCCGCCGCCGCCCGGCCTCCAGTAGTCGAACTCCATCTTCACGACCTCGCTGGTCTTCCTGCGCTGGTAGAACACGGACGGGGAGGTGTCGTTGGCGGCCGGGCCAACGACGGCGTCGCGGAAGCGGAGCGCGGCGTCGATGGCGTCGTAGTAGATGTTGACGCGGACGCTGGGGTTGTAGAGCCGGAGGCTGACGGTGAGGTCGTAGGAGACCGCCGCCGCCGCGGCTGAGGAGGCGTTGGAGACAGTGAGGTTGGAGAGGACGGCGGAGTCGACGGTGGCCCGGATGTGGTGGGGCTGGAAGATGGCCCAGTAGATGAGCACGACGAGGCCGGCGGTGACGAGGAGCGCACAGAATCCTCCGCAGCACCGCCCTTGCGCGCTCCCGCCTTGGGGCATCGTGGACTGGACACAGGAGCCGGCCGGAGAGGGGGAGCTTGCTGCCGCGTGCCGCCTCTCGCTGCTTGATGCCCTTGATGTCGGTGGTCGATGAAGGGAGGAGGGAGGAGCGCTAGTTCGTGCGTGTTTTCAGTTCATTGTGCCGTTTGGGCCCTATATGTATTGGTGATTTGGAGCTTGGGATGCCGGGGAACTAATACCAAGCTAATGATCAGGGTTTCGAATATTCTACTCACATGTATCAAGGAATGCCAGTGGTGCAGAAACATGCTCATCCGTTGTGCATACATGCTCGTTCTGTTCAAATATAAACATATAGATATCCACAAAATGTGGCCTTTATTTCTGTTAGGATTGTCTATACTCCGTACCCGGATAAAACTTTCCTCGTGCACCTGAATTTCATGCTACGCCTGAATTTCATGAGTATGTAATAAGAAAAATTCAGATGTTTTAGAGGAGTTCCACACTCAGATTAAACGTGTCAGGTGGAATATCCCTTCTCCACACTCGAATTTTTAGATACGTCAATTCTATCTAGAAATTACATCAAAATAATTACCGTAACTCTAGTGCAAATCGAGTGTAAATCCAGCATAAGTTCACACTAACTAAAATTGGGGTGTGTGAGAGAACAATTTTCACTCGAATCATTATTAGTTACACCAATTCTACCTAGATATTATATATTGCTATGAAATAATCATTGTAACTCTAGTACAATTTGCTGTAAATCCAGTATAAGTTGACAATAACTAAATTGGAGTGTGGGAAAGAAGATATCCATTTGAATCTTAGTTATATTCCCCTCCATGCATGGTGTTTATACAAGAAAAAAGAGAAAGAAAAGAAAAGGCAAAAAAATCAGATGTGGGAGAGAAGATTTTCACTCAGGCCGATATAGCAGCAAAATTGTTTCTTCTCTTCTGAAAATCATTAGAAATATCAGATGACCAGCAGCAAACCAACCCCTAGTAGCAACCACTGCTAGAGAACTAGAGATGCATGCGCCACCCGGACGATTCCTCGCCCCTTTTAGCACATTTGGACAAGACTTGGGCCAAAGATATATAGAGCCATGCGTCTTTGTTTATTCCTTGAGTGTTGTTGCAGTCAAGTAGGCAAACTCATACGTATGCAAGGGCGTGTGGCCTGAGTTGGAGTTGCCTTCTTTTCACGGGCGGCACCGGCCCGATGGGTTAGGCTAAAGGGCATGTGCACTGGTATACATCAGTGACAATGCAGCGTATATATTTACTTTTTAATTACGTTTAGAGAAAAGATGGACAACAGAAAGAGGCCATTTTGCATAGCAACTATCCTAAGCTAAAATTTAAGAGTTCTGCCAAATGCGATGAGAAAAATGACCTTGGCATATAGGAGTTTTGCTCTGCCCATCAACCCTTTTGTTGGCTGAAATGCATTCGATCATATTAGGAATATAAGGATCCCTTCCCAAACTAGTGGATCTACTGTTCAAAGTCTTCCGTTATGTAGGGTCAAACCCTAATCGCCTTCGTCTCCTAGTTGGTATCTGTTCACAACTCGCGGAATAAGGATGCATGGGCGAGAACAGTTACGTTTGGTAGGGGGGATATGGAGCTGGGTAAGTGGATGGTATTTTTTTAGGGTAACCGGTGCAATTTCATTTTTGGGGGCCACGTGGCCACGAGAAGCAGCTTAGAACCTCACTTTCATGAACGAGAATGTGGAGCCATACTTTATAATATAATTGTACTGTGCAAACATAAATGTTCTCACAATATTAAGCTAGCAACTATCCTAAGCTAAAATTTAAGAGTTCTGCCAAATGCGATGAGAAAAATGACCTTGGCATATAGGAGTTTTGCTCTGCCCATCAACCCTTTTGTTGGCTGAAATGCATTCGATCATATTAGGAATATAAGGATCCCTTCCCAAACTAGTGGATCTACTGTTCAAAGTCTTCCGTTATGTTGGGTCAAACCCTAATCGCCTTCGTCTCCTAGTTGGTATCTGTTCACAACTCGCGGAATAAGGATGCATGGGCGAGAACAGTTACGTTTGGTAGGGGGGATATGGAGCTGGGTAAGTGGATGGTATTTTTTAGGGTAACTGGTGCAATTTCATTTTTGGGGGCCACGTGGCCACGAGCAGCAGCTTAGAACCTCACTTTGTTTGGACACCAGAAAATCCGCCTACAGCGGCTTCTCGTGTGGGAAGTGTGCGGGCGTGCTAGTGTACAATAGTACACAAAAATAAAAGACAGGAACATAGTATCTTATTAATCATCACGAGTAACAAGTACAAATTCCTAAGAAAAGAATGCGCGCCATGGCCTGCTGATGGCTATCTAACTTGGGCGATGTGGTCTCCATGGTTCCTGGGGCCTCGGAAGGCTCCCAGTTAATTACCCCTGTGAGTTGAATCACAGAGTACCTCCAATTCTGCTGCTGTGGTCGTCGTCTTCAATCTTCGCTTCACTTCTCCATGCAGAATGTTGGTGTAGATGTGGGTGGCGTCGGCGTAAGGGCCTCGTCGGTCCATGAGCCGGTACAACATGGCTGGAACATCAGCCATGCCCGGCCGTGTAGTCCGCCTTGTCAGTGTCGAACAGCACGTGGTGTCATCCTGATCGCACTTGCATGGTTGGTGTAGATCGGATCGGATCAGACTTCCTCGGCCGCGTCGTCGTGGTACGCCGTGGAACTTGTTCACTTGGAGTTGTTGAAGTAGTGGATGGAGAGCTGCATCGCGGCGCTGCGTTCTTGTGGAGGCCGGCGTGGCCTCCTGGCTTCAGCACATCTGGAGCATGTATGTGTAGATGCATCCATGCATGGCCCTGTACACGCCCACATGCACGTAGCCTTGCCTTGCTTGCATCTTGGTGTTGCTTGTGTGTAGGTAAAGAACTTGCATCTTCAAGTTCATGTCGTGGTAGCGTTCGGCCTTCACTCGGGCGTGTTCGACGCCAGCGGACCAAAGCCGGCCGTCGGCGCTCCGTATTCCCATGACGCGAAGTCCAGCGTCGTCTCGATCATCAGACCGCCACGTCGCTCTCTTCTTGGCCCAAATCATGACATAGGACTGATGTGCTCATATCCATACAAGATTGCAAAAGAAACAGTAACTAATAAATAGATTGACTAGATTAGTTTCTTACCCATGGAGAAGAACGTGTATGCCATCTCTTTCTACTGGTGGCTTTCGCCTTCTCGGCTTCATGAACTCACGACGGAAGACGACGTCTGGCCGCTGGCTAGCTGCTGGTCTGGGGCTGAACGTTGGAGTGGTGGATGGCGATGTGCTTCTAGCTCTTGTTGCCAAGAACAGCCTGACGGCGTGGAGGTGAGGTCTGATTTTTTCCTTTCATAGAGTCCTGGGGGCTCTTTATATAGGCAACAGCTAGGGTAATACCGAGCCTGTTGGGCTGCATGCATGCGCCGCCTTTGTTGGTTGCCACCAAGCGAGATATTTGGAGATTTATATCCTGGCGAGAACCTGGACACTTCTATTCCGTATACCAAACAAACATCTCCTTTCTTGGCTGAACAGTGGGCCAGCACTTGATATGGATTAGCTTCTCACATGCAGTCACTGAGGCATGGGCCCAGCTGACTATAGAGCCTACTATACGTACGTATATTTGGTCCAGAGAGGCTTGCGGCTGATAAACGTGCATGTACGCTAGCGGCGATCAGTACACGGATCTGCTGGCTGTATATCCCCGAACGTTCTAGAATATTCTGGACCTCGCACCGAGTAGCGCCGCGTCGCATCGGCCCGGCTGGTGTACAATTATGCGGAAAATACATGGTATAGACTGGCATATATACGAGCTCTACGGCCGATTCCGGACGTATATATACAAGCGCACATACGTATCATGACTGCACCTGTTTAGCTCTCTCCCATTGCCTGTCGCGAGCATACCTACACTACATGCATGGACCTGTAGCACGCAGAAGCTCACACGGTGGTTATTAGCTTCCTTGCCTGAATGCACGTGACACAAGCATATATATGTATATGTATGTATTTTCCCTTTTTTTATATGCTCGGTGGTACACACAAATAAAAGTGTACATATGGATTTTACTTTGACAAAAATCCATCGAACAAATGCCCCCCACCAAGTCGAGTTTGGACGGGCATGTAGCAAGTCCGGACTCGGCTTGGTGAAGAACTGGATGGAGATATGTCTGGGCGCAACAGATTTGCCACCGTATCTACCAGGGACTCATGAATCTTAGAGTCCGGATCACGAAAGCATATCCCCAGGGCTACTATATATATTGACGTGCTGCAGCACCCCTTTCCATAATCCACGATCTTATTTTCTCGTCGCCCTCTGCCCGGCGCCGTCCAAGGAAATTAGCTTCCATCTCAGTACGAAGGCAAAGGCAAGCGATCACCGGCTACCCACATCCCTGAAGGTGATACCTGCATTGTCTAACTTGCTTTCTTTTCTTTGTTAGCTTCTTTCTCTGAGTTCACGACAAGTTGCTAGTCTTTTATACAGATGGGCCGCAATGACGACGACCGCGTAAAAGATTGGTCTAGCTGTCAACGTCGCTCCCAGCGAGCAAGAGGTGATGAGCATGATAAGAATCCACCCCGCAAGGAGGAGCCCAAGACTCGTCGCGAGCGTCCAGATCAAAACATGTCGCAGCCACGCGGTGATACTGCTGGCCAAAACACCTCGCGTCGTGATGGTGTCGAGACTCGCGACGACCGTGGCAACCAGGAACTTCAACGCAAGGAGCATGCAAGACCTGGTGCTGAACGCCAACCCCGTGAAGGCTGTGACAATAAAGACCTTTTGCTGCCACCACGCAAGGGTGACTCAAAGAATCACTCCAACCGCGATGGCCAAAATGTTTCGCGCAAGAACGAATCTCGACGGCGCTGTAGTGGCGACACAACCGAACAATACATGATCGAGTATCGTGAGAATAGGCCTCGCCGCCAGATGGTTCTCAGCGATAGCGACTCCGATTCAGAGTCTGCCAAGCACCCCAAGAGAAGGTTGCGCAAGAATGCGGGTGACCGCACCGATGAACCACGAACGGGCAACGGGACCAGTCCTCGTCCAAAGTGGCTTCAGGCAAGGAGGACGCACTCAACGGCGGTCGTCGGCGGCGTGCTTGAGAAGTCGCCCAAGCAACCCAGTCCAGAGAAGAAGCCACTGTCAGCATGACAAGATCGTTGAGGGTAAACCACCCTCTGACATGCCAGATCGCGCTGTCATAGTCGTTGGTTTTCCTGCCAACACAGGTCAACTCCCAACTCCCTGCACGCCGGCTAAACCCATACAGCTTTCTGCGGCCGCACAGGTGAGTCCATTGTTTAGTTTTTTTTTGTTTTTTTTTAATGCAAATATCCTGAGTTTCCGATACATATCATTATTTCTTTTATAGGGCAAAGCCAGTTTGCCCCCGGCGATCGACACCATCAACGACCTGCTGGAGATTGACTTTGATGACACAACTCTCCTTGTTGGTTTGGGCGATGATAGCGTAAGCATGCTTCATCAAGCTCCTCACGTACTTCCTTTGACATCATAGTAATCTCTTTTTAATAATTTTGTCAAGTCCTTCCCGTGCGAAGACCTGAGCGGTACCCCTCCATGGGAGGGTGTCTCGTTTGAAGAGACACTTAGCTTTTTGACGGACTACGTATAGGATCTTCCTCCCCTTGCCGAGGTTGTAGATGGCGAGCCTGCGAATACAGAACAGCCCCAAGCCGTTACACCGTCCCCTGCGTCAGATCTAGTACAGGGACTATCAGCCGCCAACCCCGCACTGATCTTACAAGACAGCATTCAACCAACGCCAGCCCAAGGTGCCACGGTAGCTGAGCCAGAGAATGGCCTCGCTCTTTTGGCCAATGGTGGGGCTACAGAAGGTAATCAAGCTTGCCTCCTTTATATATCGCATAGCACCCAAGTACATGAGATTTATCTACTGATTATTCCTTTCTTTCTTTTTTTTCGCAGCTGATGAAGAGATGGAGGATCAGGTACCTCTCTCTAAGCTGGTGGTTATGAAAAAGGAGGATGCCGCGCATCTTCAGCTAGTAGCTCGAGCCAGCGAAATCAATCGCACGCTGGGCATGCTTATTGAAGCCTACGGTTTCCTAGACGACGACACCTCTTTTGGTCTTGACCTCACTGAAGACCCGCATGATGTACGTGCGACTTTGATGGACCTCCGAAAGCTGTTGGAAGAGGTCCCCTTTGACCGGCACAAGGTCCTTCGCAACATCAACCAAGCGCTGGTTTATTGGGCCACCGTATATGAAGAGCCACAACCCGATGACTTGGAGCAGCTCATGACCCATTTGAGGAAGCTAAAAGAGGGTCTTGAGGGCAAGACGCCTTTCCCAACCGACACCAACTCTTCCGCGGAGGCAGGTCGCCGACACCTTGATGAACTAGGCGTTGCTCATTCCAAGAGCACAGCCGTAGTGGAGCGTGGGACCGAGGATGGCAATGGCGCTCGAACCAAAGAGGCGGCTTCCAAGGCAAAGTGGCAAGCCGCACGCGGGAAGGTCAACGACCTTAAAGCAACTCTGCAGGCGGCTCAAGCGCTCGAGAAGGAGTCCCTCAACTCATTGGCCAAAGACAGGAAGTACAGGGAGCAGTGTGAGCTAGACGTCAAGTTACACACGACCAGACTTGAGCAGTTGGAGGAGTGCCAACATACCATGGAGTCTAGGCTGGAGAGCCTCCGCCGACTAGAGGACCCTGTGGCCCTGAGCATCAAGGCTATCATGGCGTACTCCCTGCCTGAGATGGATTGAAGCTTCTCCCTAGTTAGGCCGCATCCGTAGCAGCTCCATATAGGAGATTATTATTTCGTATTATCACTCTTTTGCATGGACTCCAATGTTCGAGTCCCTTTTTTTAATTTAGAATTTTATATTGCATGAACTTTAGTTAAATAGGGCATGGCCTGACACATGCACCTTCCTTTATATCATATATTATATATACAATATATCGAGTGAACTGATTATATTCACCCAGCTAGCACAAGGCTCATGTTCATTGCTCTTTATTATTCCTGGCCGGTATGCGATGATAGCCCGACTTAGACCACGTACGTAGGCCTTCGTTTGTGTTTGTTATGCTCGCTGACGGTATAGTATATACCTAATTTCGCCGCTGTTGACGCTATTGCGGGTAGCGTCGACCCACCGGAGGTAATCTCGTCGTTACCGCCGCCAGTGTTGCAGCAGATGTGTCATGGCCCTCACACGCGCGCACAAGTACATCGGCATCATGCGGCGACATTGAGTTTATTATTATCTCTGTCTTTCTCAACGCTCGTATGCTGCCCAATCGATGATGCCTGATCAATCGTACGTGCATACAAGACACGTGCACATGCGTGTCTTTTCATTCATCAGGTGAGCCAACATACGTATACTTGCTGCCCTAAACCAGGCTCAAGATTGCCAGTTTAGACACACGAAGGTATAGCTCGTCCTTCCGCGTGGCGACAACTTAGCATCGATCGCGCGCAATCCGCACTATGTTCTCACGCTCGCACGTAGACGTCGCGTACTTTGGTAATTTCCACTGCGAGCGAAAGCAACTTTGCCGCGCTCATGGACGCGCAAGGCTTGCCCATCAACTATATGTTCATCGCTCGGGCTCAACCACCGACACTCATCGCGTTACTTGATAAAGCACGGCACCTGTATCATGGTCCATGAAGTTGTTCATGTGTGGACACACATCGCAACACACAGGGCGTTAACTTTCTTCCCCTTGACGATGCCATGGTTAGGCTATCAAGCCAAGTAGGCAGCAGCTTACCACGGTTCACGACTTTAGCGATGCTGGATTATTTGCGTGTGCGTATAAGTTTACACACTTCTCGCACAAGACATGCATCTACATACTGAACATGGCATCTTGCCAATTTTTTTATCACTTCAGAACAGTACACATGATACATCCGAGTACATGTTGTGAGACTCTTTGAACAGAGTCTCATGGAACTCAGCTTATAGTAATTAATAGATAAGCATACAAGAGGTGGCACGAGCGTAGTCGTGCGCGTGCGCCCCAGCTCCAGTGTGATTTTCACCATAGCTTGGCCGATTGGCAAGTCTTGTTCCGCAGCGCCCCCTGGCTCTAGCGTGATTTTCACCGTTGCTTGGCCGATTGGCAAGTCTTGTTCCGCGGCGATACGCCCTGGCGCCGTTGTTGTTGGCCATTGGCATGCGCATACAACAATGACCAAGTCGCTCACATGAGGCCGCCCATGTCTTGGTTGCTTGACATTGTCAACGTCTCTGAGAAACATTGTGTTGTGCTCGGCATGACAACCGCACTACTTATAAAAGGGTACCCCATCGTGGGTGCTCCTTCTTTTTTATTATTATTATTATTATTTTATTTTTACACAGGTGAAGTAGCAAATGGGAAGTAACAAGACAAACAAAATAGAACCAAGAGGCAGCAAGAAAGCAAAGCAAAAAAAAACGAGAAAAAGCAAAGAATAATAAAGAAAATAAATAAATAAATAAATAAATACCTTGGTGACGTTGTGCCGACTCCAAGGGATGATATAGAGACTTATGTTGGCGCCAGATCATGGCGTTGGCCAACAGTAAGTCGTGGGGTTCCCTTGGAGCCATGTTGAGGAGGCTGTTGACCAGTCAGGGAGTTGTGGCGTTTCGTCGGGGCCATGCCGTGGCGCTGACCGACAAGCTTGTCGTCGCATTTCGTCGGGCTGTGCTGTGGCGTCGTCCGACAAGTGTGTTGTCGCATTTCGTCGGGCCGTGTCATGGCGCCTTCCGACGAGCATGTAGGGCTTCATTGGGGCCATGTTGCGGCATTGGCCAATGATGTGTCCATCAGGTCCTTATGGTGGAGTTAGCCCACCAGGACGCCCTTGAATTATCTTCGCCTTGAGGTGTAAATGCCGTGTAACTTGGCGAAGACGTTTATCAACCTGACAACCACTTTGAAGTTGTATCGTGGTATGAACAAGTCAGGTTGAAGGGTTTCACAGCTTGACACTGGCCGCACTGGCGCATCGCACTGACTCCCGAATTGTGATTTATCAATCCGACCCCCACTTGTAATGGTGTATCGGGGTGTAATCAGCCGGGTTGAAGGGTTTCACCGTTTGATGCTGGCCGCACTGGCGCGTCTTACGGCTCCCTATTGTAGCGAAACTGATGGACCTGCAACACTACAAGAGAAACAACTAGCTTGTCTGAAGCTGACTGACATCGCTAGGGTAATGTGAGTATAATATGAAATCATTGAAGCAGGAGGATTGTTTGTGGTGTATTTTTTTTAAATGTTGGCTCTCCCATTGGCATTAGCTATATGAGCAGTTTGAGATAGGATAGCCTGGGGGACATAACCATCAGGCACCGTTGCATAACCATAGCAACACGGCTCCCGTGATTTGCCCCGTTGTGTGCTTGAATGTGTGGACCTCTGCTTCGGTGTCTCCACCGAGGGTGTTGGGAATTCTTGTTCGAGACTCCCTTGCATTGAGTTAAGCCACAGCCTACTCGCACTCTCTAACATGGAGGCGTAGGTACGGCTGCGTTGGTGTTGTGTTTTGTTGGGTAATGGCTAAGAAATTCGCCATCATTTTTGCCGAGGACGGTGAATGACTACCTCCGCCTTCCATTTAGTGTTGAGCTTGATGTTTGAGCTATTCGGCCACTTCTTTGGCGACCATTTTTCTTTGCTCTTTTTTTTGCTTCAATCCGAGGAACTTGGAGTGTAGCCATTCACCTTTGTGTAACTAGGTGAATCCTCGCTGGCGTTGTGTGTTTTTCTTGTGGTCCCTTGTTGTCACCTTCCAGGGTGGCAAGAGGCTGCACACTTGGCGAAACTTGTGTTGTACCAGGTAGCCCTTTCTTGCTCTTCTCCTATAGTCTTCCCTGGAGGGTGTGTCGCTTCATGTAAGGAAGCATGAGCGGCGTGGTCGCCTCGCTGCTTAGGAGTGGCCCGAACTATCTTCCCACTGCCCCAGTGAAAACGCGTTCAGCGTCCAGTCGTGTGTTGCGTGATGTGGCGGCTTGTCACGAGCTCCATGCGCCTGGTTGTTGCGCCCGGGCTCTCTGGTAAAGCCCCGAGGCCGTCGAATCCTCCACTGCAGCTATAGCCGGGTAGGGAGAGCCTTTGTGTGTTTTTTTTGTTTGCTCTCCATGGAGAAACGACCATCCGTGCAATAGATAGTGCACGCTGACCATCTCAAGGAGAGGAGAAAGAAAAAAAAATGTTTTTTTGTGTTTTTTTATGCAAAATATTTTTTTAAGAACCTCCCGTTGATCGGCGGCATTGGTCGAGCTCCCTGTTGGTCGACTAGCTGGTAAGCGCCTCCGTCGTAGACTTGTTCGATGACGTACGGACCTTCCCACTTGGGCTCGAATTTTCCCTTCGTCTTGTGTGTGACGACAATGGGACGTCGAAGCACGAGCACCAGCTCGCCCTTCCGGAAGACGCGCTGCTTGACGAGCTTGTCGTAGGCCCGCGCCATGTTTTGGCGATAAAGCTCCAGCTCTTGTACAGCGTCAAGACGTCTCTCCTCCAGGGCGTCGAGCTCTTGGAAGCGGAGTCGGACCTGTTCATCTTGAGTTAGTCCATCATGAATAGCCACCCGTAGTGATGGTAGCTGGATTTCCAAAGGCAAAACTGCCTCACACCCATACACAAGAGAGTACGGGGTAGCTTGTGTTGGGGTACGAACTGTGACGTGGTACGCCCATAATGCTTCAAAGAGACGATCATGCCAGTCCCTTCTATACTTGTGCACCGTCTTCTTTAGTATCTTGCCGAGCGTCTTGTTGAACGCCTCTATCATCCCGTTTGCCTGGGGATAATAGCCAGTGGAGTAGTTCCACTTTATCTTGTACTTGTCCATGAACCTGTGCATTTTGTCCGACCTGAAAGCTTTAGCATTGTCGGATGTAATACGGTGTGGAATTCTGAAGCGGTATATAATGTGCCGCTCCAGAAAGTTGATGGCGTTAGCGCTTTTCACCTCACGCAGTGGTACTGCCTCTGCCCACTTGGAGAAGTAGTCCGTTGCAGCGAGGATGAAACGATGACCTCCAGAAGAAGGAGGGTCAATGGGGCCGATGACGTCTATGCCCCAAGTGTCGAACGGCCACGAAGGGACTGTTGGTCGTAGAGGGACCGGAGGTAGATGCTTGAAGTCACCATGGATTTGGCAACCATGACATGTCTTCGCCACCTTCAGGCAATCTGCCATGATGCCCAGCCAGTAAGTACCCAGCCAAGTGGATGCTATGGTACATCTTTGGCCCGCTTTGGTGTCCGCCACAGATTCCGTGATGCACCTCCTTCAAAATCTCATCAGCTTCGTGACGGCTGACGCATCGTAGGAGCATTTCTTGCCCATAGGCACGCCTATAGAGCACGCCTCCCTTGTAGATATAGGAAGGGAGTCATCGTTGTAGTTGGCGCCTCTTCACAGCATCGTCAGGGGAGAGTGCCATGCTTGAAGTAGTCGATGAAGGGTTTGCGCCAATCGTCGTCTTCGACGGCGCATGCGGTGACGGTGTTAACCTCGTGCTCCTCCAGGATAAGCTCCAGCACCGCGGGAAGCAGCCACCTCTCCTCGACTGGTAACTTGCGCGGACTTACCCTCAGGAAGGGCGAGTGCCGCTGCAAGTTTGGCCAATGCATCAGCTGGAGCGTTCCTGCTTCGTGGGACATGAAGAATTTCAATATGTTTGAATTCATTCATGAGCTTCCAGGGCTGCCTCATAGTACGGCATAAGCTCCGGTTTGCGAACCTCATATACCCCATTGACCTGTCGTAACAATCAGTTGAGAGTCCCCATGAACCCGTAGGGAACATACCTCCATGGAAAGTGCTAGGAGAAGGCCGAAGATGAGCGCTTCATACTCCGCTTCATTGTTGGAGCACTCCTTGAGAAGGGAGAATGAATGGTACATCACTCCTCCTCAGGGGTTCTTGAACACCAATCCGGCTCCCGCTCTCCGCCTTGGGGCACCATTTAGGGTGTCTTCTACTCGCGAAGCGCCGTCGAAGTAGAGCTCCCATGGAGCTTCGATCTCGGTGGTGAATACCTCTTGATCGGGCAACTCGGCGATGAGCGGAGAGTCATCGGGTACAGGATGTGCCGCAAGGAACTCGGCTAGAGCTTGTCCCTTGATGGCTTTTTGAGGCACGAAGGTGATGTCGAACTCCGTCATGAGTAGCACCCATTTTGCTAGTCGCCCGGTGAGCGTGGGCTGACTAAGCAGGTATTTTATTGGGTCCGCTCTTGCCACCAATTGGATCCCATGCGCCAACATGTAATGCCTTAACTTCTTCAAGGCAAAGATCAGTGCCAAGGACAACTTCTCAATGGGAGAGTAGTTGCATTCGGCACCCACCATGGTGCGGCTTAGGTAGTAGCACGCCACTTCTTTGCCTTCGTCGTTGTATTGTGCAAGTAAGGCGCCTAGCGAAGAAGGCTGAGCAGCAATATAAAGAATGAGAGGGCGCCCTTTTACAGGAGCTGCCAACACAGGAGGATTAAGGAGGTACCTTTTGATGCTGTCGAAGCAATTTTGGCACTCCTCGTCCCATACGAATGGTGCCCCTTTCTTCATTAGCTTGGAGAAGGGTTGTACGCGCCCGGATAGGTTGGAGATGAAGCGTCGAATGTAGGCTAGATGTCCTTGGAGCGTCCTCAACTCCTTCAACTTTTGGGGCGGCGGCATCTCGAGGATGGCGGTGATCTTCTTTGGCTCGATCTCGATGCCACGATGTCGGACGACTGAAGCCGAGGAAGACGCCTGACTGAACAGCGAATGCGCACTTGAGGGGGTTCATCTTGAGCTGGTGTCGACTGTAAACGCTCGAACACCACCCGCAAGTCATCTTGATGGTCTTTGCGGTCTTTTGTCTTCACCACCATGTCATCGACGTAGCACTCGATGGAGTGGTGGATCAAGTCACCGAGTATGTGCGTCATAGCTCGTTGATAGGTGGCACCAGCGTTCTTCAACCCGAAGGGCATCACCGTGTAATGGAAGTTGCCCTTAGGTGTTCTAAATGCGGTGTCGAGTGCATCGACAGGGTCCATTTTGATTTGGTTGTATCCAGACGACCCATCCATGAAGGACAAGGCATCGAACCCGGTAGTAGCGTCGACCACCATTTCCGTGATCGGAAGAGGGAAGTCATCTTTAGGGACAAGCTCGATTCAAGTCGCGGAAGTCAACGCAGACTCGCACTTTCCCATTCTTCTTCTCCACGGGGACGATAGTGGAGAGCCAGCGTGGGTATTGTATCTCCTTGATGAACCCTACCGTGATCATGTTGTCCACCTCCGCTATAACCTGGTCTTGGAACTCGGGTCGGAGGCGTCGAGGTGCTTGCTTCACAGGACGAACTTGTGGGTCAATTGCCAGCTTGTGAGTGGCGACACTAGGATCTAATCCTGGCATCTCTTTATAGCTCCATGCGAAGCATTCTTTGTACTCCATTAAGAACCTTTGATAATCTTCTCGCTCCTCCTCCTGTGAGTGTAGCTGCTCACAAAGGTCGGACGCGGATCATCTTTCAGTTCCGAGATTGATTTGTACAAGCTCATCGATGGTGGGCTGCCCTCCATCTTCGAGCTGTTGGGGTGCCGATGTGACATCCGGCTCTCCATCTTCTTCCACCGCTTCTACCTCCAGGGGGTGTTGTTGGCGTCGAGGCTGGTAGGAGCAGCCAACTTCATCTCCCATGGTAGTCGACATGGTGAAGCAGTGGGCGATGTTGGCGTTGACCAAATCTTCTCCTTCGTCGGAGGTGTCGATGTTGTGGTAACCTAACCCAAACTTGGGCTGAGCTTTGTTCTTCCTCTTGATGAGAATCTTGCCTGGCTCCACCATTGCTCGCATATGGATGGTGGTTGTGGGACCCTGTTGTTTGGACCGAGCGTGATCCTGGCCTTCTCTAGCAGGCGAACCATTCTAGGCTTCGGCCTTCATGGTCGTAAGTGCCTCATCTGCATCATGATCAGGGTTAGGGGATTCAAGTACAAAATCACAATGTTGTACTTGTGGCACTTTATAGAAGATGGTGCTAGGTGTAGAGGAGTGCCCTGGGAATTGTCCATACTTCCAACTCGGTGGTTGTCGATATGTACAATGATGGAGGTTGCATGCATTCAGCACTCTCCGCTACTCCTTCTATTTCAGCGACCCTCTTCTTTACGACTCCTTCCGACGTTAGTGAGGGTTGGCTTGTAGACACTTGAGGTGTTGGCGTTGATGACGCATCTTCAATTCTTATTGGTAGTTTGGTGCCACCTCCGAGGGTCAGAGCACCAGGCTTTGTATCCTCCTTAGTTGACAGAACCTCCTTAACTTGGGAGACAACCGTCAATAAGGGTCTTCGTGTAGGCCTTAATGTTAGGGGTGTCGATGTGGACACTCCTACTTTCAACTGATAGAGGAGTGGCCGTGGATGTCGAGGGAATGCTACCCGCCCCCTGCCTTGTCCTTCTAGACCTTGGGGACGTCCTCCTCTTGGAGGGGGAGCATGGCATGATGAGAGCCTTCACCTCAGGTGTCGACAAAGCGCTAGGCTTCAGCACGATGTCAGCTGCAGGAGCGACTCGACCAAGCTGATACTTGTACTCCTCCACTAGAAAGTAATACTTGGCGTCCGCGTGGTACGCCTCTTGCATGGTGTACTGGGGACATGTTGCCGATGATGCGTTGTTGCGTCTTGCTTCCATCAAGGAACTTTAAGCATTGATGCAGCATAGAAGGCACCACCCGATACTTGTGAATCCATAGGCCTCCCTAGAAGCGCGGAGTACGATGTGTTGGCATCGATGACGTAGAACCGCACTTTGAAGCTAAACAGTGGACATCTGAATCTTAATGGTAAGAGCTCCTAAAGTCGCCTTCCTGGAGTTGTCGAAGCCACAGATGATGACGTCTGTAGGCTCCAAGTCAGCCACCGTGTAGCCAGCTCACGTCAAGCTCCATAGGGGAAGGATGTTCACAGCGGACCCCGGGTCGATGAGGATTCGACGAAGGTGCCGGCTCCTACGTTCCCTTCAACATAGAGTGGGCGGTTGTGATCGCCGTCTTCTACCACCTCATCTTCTTCATCGAACGTGATCTCGTTTACAAACAACGGGTTGTTGACAAGGCGGTGTTTGGCCATGATGACTTCATAGAGCTCCGGTTCTTGCAGCGCCTTCACTAGGGCTTCTCGGAGCTCGGGCACAAGCATGAGAGCATCATAGACGCTCAGCAACGTGGGGACCCGCTTTAGGTGAGAGACAACATTGTAGTCGATGTCAGTCAACTCTGTTCTTTTTCTTTGATGTTTCGGGCACTCCCGCTAACGGGGTACCTTCATTTGTAGGCTTGTTCCCTTTTGGTTGCTTGACTTGGGGCAGCTCTTGTAAAGCCTTCCCACTTCGTAGGTTCATGTTGACTTCCAGCAGGGCATCTCCTTGCTCAGCATCATCATGGAGCATTTCCTGCTCTCTAGTCGTGAGCAGCTCATTGGAGTTTGCGCTACCGTCGTTGCTGCTAGCGGAAGTGGCGTTACATGTTGCCGCATTTGAGGTTGGCGAAGAGCTTGATTCTTCACTTACCTCTTCAGTCAAAATCTGCCCCCAGTCCTTGGGCCAGTATTCTACCAAGGTAGCTAGAACACGACCCGTATGAGGGAAGGGCGCATTTCCTTGCTCCCTAGGGACAAACCGAGGTTGCAGGCGCCGCCGGCTTGGGTCTGGCCGCCTTGGTGCTGGTGTCGATGTTGATGTTGCATGTGGAGACACGACCGTGCGAGGATGTCGCAGGGGACGCCCATTTGGTCATCGTCGACTGCTGTACTTTCGGTCCACGTCTCCCCTTGAGGGACCCTGGTCGGCTCTGTTGATGTAGTTTGGGGCTGCTTGAGCGTCGCAGAGGCAAGTTGCTCCTCGACTTGCGCTAGCGACACCCATGATCCCTGGTCTCTTTCTCCTTCTTGACTCACCGAAGAATGTGCCCCCATCATCACCATGTTAACAGCATGGTAATCAGGATTAACAGCATCGGGATCCAGGTTGATTCTCCCCTCGATGATGGCTTTTTGGAGCCACTCCTTGAAGGCTGATGCAATCCTCGATCAAGTGACCGACGTACCTGTGGTATGGGTAGTACAAAGGATTGTTAGCCATGCTTACCTGGTGTGGCCGACGTGGTTCAGGAAGGCGGAGCGCTTGATTGTCCATCAGCTGCTCGAACATAGCTTTCACCAACTCCCGCCTGAAGATGTATTGCTTCTTGAGGAGGTCTGAGAGACGCGTCCTCCTTCCTTCTTGATCGTTCCTTGTGCCTAGGAAAGGCGCCTAGGGCTGGAGGGACGTTGGAGAAAACCCTCGCCGTATTCGCCTCTGCTTGAGCCTTCATCTTGCCCCCAGCGTTGTTGGGCTTCGCTGTCGAGCTGAAGCGCTTAGCAGGGTCGAAGACGCTCGCGTTCTTGTAGAGCTCCATGATTTGAGGCGACTTTTCGAACTCGATCTTGGTGGCGGCCACCGCGGAGCTCAGTTCACTGAACGTCCTAGGCTCACGATGAGAGACTTCGAGCGACCAGTGTTGTAGCATCCCATGAATGCACATTCCGATCGCATCCTCGAGGTGCATGTCTCTAGCCTAGACACACGTAGCTATCCCGAAACTGGATAATGTAGTCGTCGATGGCTTCATCGCGTCGTTGCTTAACTTGCGACAGCTCGACGATGGAGATGTCCCTCTTCATAGCAACAAAGTGCTTTTTGAAGGCGCTCTTCATGTCAGTCCAGCTAGTAATTTTTCCTACCGGCAGCCGGCTGTACCAATGGAACGCCGCGCTGGTTAGAGATCCTGAGAATTGGCGTAATAGCAGCGACGAGTTGTTGGCTGTGTCGCCGCATGCCGCCTCAAAGTAGGCCAGATGCTCTCTCGCATCCCTAGTCCCATCGAATTGATGGAATTTAGGTGGGCGCCATCTCGTAGGGAAGGGGACAAGATCATGCCATGCTTCATATGGCTTCTCCAAGTCACCCTCTAGTGAGTGCGGCGCCTTCTCGTTCGTGATCTACCTCAACTTCTTGGTCACCATGTCTTCGACTATGTCATGATAGTCTTTTAGTGCTGATGGTTGTGGTCCTGCACTTGCCGACGTAGAGGGATTTCGCAATGGAGGGGGACGAGCACTTGCAATGCCTTCTACCTCCTCAAGCTGTGGATCCTCGGGAGGTTGATGGGCACCACTAGGTTGCACATTTTGTGTTAGGGTCGTCATTAGTTCAACTAGATTGTCAAACTTTGTTGACAACACCCTGATCACCTCGCCTTGTGCTTGTACTTGATCTTCTAGGCTTCTTGGGGCGCTGTTCTCTCTCGCCATGCATGCTGACGCTGTGTTAAGGTCGCCGATATACTCCTCCCCTTCCGAAGGGATGGAGCGAGCGAGGTTGTGGTAGAGTGGCAATGTGGAGTGCACCTCCAATGACGCAGAGGAGTCGGAGTCGGAGTCGGAGTTAGAATCATAGGTGTAAGGGCCCGAAAACTCCTCTTCATCGACCATGGCTTGGTTCACCTTTTGCTCTGCGATGGACTTAAGCCGAGTACTAGCCCCTAGCCTGATCAATGAGGTGTTGCAATTCCTGTTGGTCTTGTGGAAGCTGAGACGAGATGTCGGCGTATCATTTTGGAGATATGTCCGACGTCAATATATCATCACCATCGGACAACGCATTCCTTCTCTCGCTAATGGGGAAGCAAGGAGCTGATGTCCCTACTTTCGGATTCACCGGGATCTCTTCGTCAGAAGGATAAGTGAAGTCATGGGTCACCGGTAGAGGGACCCATGTCTCTTCGGACATGTGCTCTGGATGCGCCAGTCAATGCAACGCACATGGCTACGTCCTTCTTGGGTGCTTCAGTCGTTGGAGAGGCTTCCTCATCCATCGCAACCGTATCGTCAACTTGAGCTTGTGGAAGAACCTCACCATCTTGCATGGATGGCGCTTTCTCGACCCCGTCCATTGGTGAAGCCGAGGTCGAGGTGGACTCTCCTAGGCTGTCCGAAGAGGCTATGCTTGGTGTAGCTTCTCGTGATCCTTTTCTTTTCAAGATAATTGGAGGGCGCTCTTGAGTAGGAGTGACCCCTTTCCCTGCTGCCTCGCCACCTCGCACCTTGCGAGGTTTTGGAGTTAATCTTTTGAGGAGGTACTTGTACCTCTCGTTGCTTTCCAGAGTGGGGGAGATACGGAATATGATTCTCCCATCTTCTTGGCGGATGTCCCCATCAGCACAAACACGCACTTGAGTGTTCGTAAGCACCAACTCCTCAAGCTCATGGTAGAGTGTATGGCGGTTCCTTCGTCGCCTCTCACGCTTGCGCTGGTTCTCCATTAGCACATGTCGAGCCTGTGACGGCCCTTGTGGTGCAGGAGGAACCACCGGCCCAACTGGTCGGGGAGTTGTGCTTGGGACGTTCTCTTCCCACCGCCTCGATCCCGAGGCTCTGCGCCTTAGAGAAGGCGGAGGTGGAGCAAACCTTCCAATGGATGGAAAGGCAGTGCGTCGTTCTTGCGTTTCACGAGGAGGTGCGGCATAGTCAGTACGCCTCGCCCACGTGTTTCGCCATGGAGGCGGAGCCATGTATCCTCGATGCGTGGGTGGTGGAGTTCGGCGACGTGGTGCCAAGGTTTGGCGCTCATGTTGGGGACGATGGCTCGGCGCATGCCTTTCTAGCCCAGTCCTGAATCGAGCCGAGGAAGATCTCGGCGTAGCCTAAAGCCTTCTCCCAAGCTCAGCCACTTGGTCTCGTAATTGACGGATCTCCTCCTGCACATTCCCATCGCGAGGTGTAGGTTGTTCAGTTTGAGAGGTGCAAACCTATTGGCGTTATGAGAGGAGGCGTCGTTAGTCGCCAACACATGAAGGCAAGACACCCATCCAGTCGGTTGGATCGGGATGCTATTGTCGACGATGGTGGTTGGTCCGACGATGTAGGGCTGCCTGTTTGCGCGGCGCATCTTCCAATACTCCCGCATGATCGTGCGCCTCACAAGCTCCTTGATCTTGGCAGGTTCATATGCCCACCCGTTAGGGAACAAGTTGTATGGAGGCTCCACCATGCTGGGGTAGATGAACACCTTGCGACTTAGGTCTCTCACGTCTAGAGACCAGTCCTCCTCTAGAATAGCGCTTCGCGCAATGCGAGCACTGACTTGTTGGTGGAGTTGTTGTACCTTGCGGTACTTCCTCCTACAGTTGCGTAGCGGGTGTGGGCTCGACGCGTGGCGAGCATGCATCATTTGTCGACGCAGGTCACACGAGACAGCCTCCAAGGCTTCGAGCAACTCCACCTCCGCGTATTCCACAGGTGGAACAGGTGCGTCTTTGGCTAGAGTCGACGTGGGAGGTTGGAGAGCCGCTACTACTCGCACGCCTGTTGTTTGCCTTGATGCATAGTTGTTGTGCAGCATGGACGTCTCCTTTGACCTCCTCGATGGTGGACTTCTTCAGGAGGGCGTGAGCTTCCAGCATGAGGTTGCGACGCTCCTTCTTAGCCTTAGCAAAGGCTCGCTTCTATGCCTTTTTGGACTCGACCTTTTGGAACAGGGCCGGGTCTTGTGTTTGGTGGAAGTAGGTCTTCTCGCGATGCTTGAAGACCTCTACCGAGGGTGCGTGCCAAAGGAGATCAAGAATGGAGTCTCAACGTTGGCGATGCCGTGGACTCCTCCCGCTCCTTCTTGGATCGCCGTAGGGCGGACCTTCTCGACCTTCATGGGGAATGCCGGCTTGACGTCAGCAGCTTCCAGTCGTGCTCCCATCGGTCCAGAGATCGGCACTAGGAATTGCCCGATCTGAATCATGGCAGACTCCTGGGTGGTTGCAGCAGTCGGATGGTCCTCCTGCAAGAAGGGGACCATTCATTAGGACAGCTCCACCTTGGGTACCGTCATGCAGCATGTTGTGCTTGTTGGAGGAGAGGCGAAGACGAATCCGACGACACACTGCAGTAGAGATGGGAGGAGAACCAGGTCCCACCGGGCGTGCCAATTTGTTTGGACACCAGAAAATCCGCCTACAGCGGCTTCTCGTGTGGGAAGTGTGCGGGCGTGCCAGTGTACAATAGTACATAAAAATAAAAGACAGGAACATAGTATCTTATTAATCATCACGAGTAACAAGTACAAATTCCTAAGAAAAGAATGCGCGCCATGGCCTGCTGATGGCTATCTAACTTGGGCAATGTGGTCTCCATGGTTCCTGGGGCCTCGGAAGGCTCCCAGTTAATTACCCCTGTGAGTTGAATCACAGAGTACCTCCAATTCTGCTTGCTGTGGTCGTCGTCTTCAATCTTCGCTTCACTTCTCCATGCAGAATGTTGGTGTAGATGTGGGTGGCGTCGGCGTAAGGGCCTCGTCGGTCCATGAGCCGGTACAACATGGCTGGAACATCAGCCATGCCCGCCCGTGTAGTCCTGCCTTGTCAGTGTCGAACAGCACGTGGTGTCATCTTGATCGCACTTGCATGGTTGGTGTAGATCGGATCGGATCGGACTTCCTCAGCCGCGTCGTCGTGGTACGCCGTGGAACTTGTTCACTTGGAGTTGTTGAAGTAGTGGATGGAGAGCTGCATCGCGGCGCTGCGTTCTTGTGGAGGCCGGCGTGACCTCCTGGCTTCAGCACATCTAGAGCATGTACGTGTAGATGCATCCATGCATGGCCCTATACACGCCCACATGCACGTAGCCTTGCCTTGCTTGCATCTTGGTGTTGCTTGTGTGTAGGTAAAGAACTTGCATCTTCAAGTTCATGTCGTGGTAGCGTTCGGCCTTCACTCGGGCATGTTCGACGCCAGCGGACCAAAGCCGGCCGTCGGCGCTCCATATTCCCATGACGCGAAGTCTGGCGTCGTCTCGATCATCAGACCGCCATGTCGCTCTCTTCTTGGCCCAAATCATGACATAGGACCGATGTGCTCATATCCATGCAAGATTGCAAAAGAAATAGTAACTAATAAATAGATTGACTAGATTAGTTTCTTACCCATGGAGAAGAACGTGTATGCCATCTCTTTCTACTGGTGGCTTTCGCCTTCTCGGCTTCAGGAACTCACGACGGAAGACAACGTCTGGCCGCTGGCTAGCTGCTGGTCTGGGGCTGAACGTCGGAGTGGTGGATGGCGATGTGCTTCTAGCTCTTGTTGCCAAGAACAGCCTGACGGCATGGAGGTGAGGTCTGATTTTTCCTTTCATAGAGTCCTGGGGGCTCTTTATATAGGCAACAGCTAGGGTAATGCCGAGCCTGTTGGGCTACACGCACGCGCCGCCTTTGTTGGTTGCCACCGAGCGAGATATTTGGAGATTTATATCCTGGCGAGAACCTGGACACTTCTATTCCGTATACCAAACAAACATCTCCTTTCTTGGCTGAACAGTGGGCCAGCACTTGATATGGATTAGCTTCTCACATGCAGTCACTGAGGCATGGGCCCAGCTGACTATAGAGCCTACTATACGTACGTATATTTGGTCCAGAGAGGCTTGCGGCTGATAAACGTGCATGTACGCTAGCTGGCGATCAGTACACGGATCTGCCGGCTGTATATCCCCGAACGTTCTAGAATATTCTGGACCTCGCACCGAGTAGCGCCGCGTCGCATCGGCCCGGCTGGTGTACAATTATGCGGAAAATACATGGTATAGACAGGCATATATACGAGCTCTACGGCCGATTCCGGACGTATATATACAAGCGCACATACGTATCATGACTGCACCTGTTTAGCTCTCTCCCATTGCCTGTCGTGAGCATACCTACACTGCATGCATGGACCTGTAGCACGCAGAAGCTCACACGGTGGTTATTAGCTTCCTTGCCTGAATGCACGTGACACAAGCATATATATGTATATGTATGTATTTTCCCTTTTTTTATATGCTTGGTGGTACACACAAATAAAAGTGTACATATGGATTTTACTTTGACAAAAATCCATCGAACACACTTTCATGAACGAGAATGTGGAGCCATACTTTATAATATAATTGTACTGTGCAAACATAAATGTTCTCACAATATTACAAGGAATGTGTGGTTTTTTGATATTCTATTTATGTCAAAATATGTGGAATTATTGTCACAACTTAAGATTTTTTACATTCAGTTGACGAAAATTCAAGCGTCAAAAACCACGGTCACAAATTGATTATGTGATGTTTGTATGTTTATTGTCACAAGCTTATTACAATGGATTTTAGTGTCATATAGGTTTATGACTTTGGTTTTTTTGTCACAAGTCATTGCACCGCCAGTAGGAAGCTAACATGGCAGGACAAAAAAATATCATTTGATTGAAATGCAGCCAGTTAAGGCCCATGTGGTTGGCGGGCTTATAACAGGCCAAAAACATTTTTGGCCTGCTTTTTTATACATTGCAGCCCACTTATTTTGTAGTTTTTTTGGCCCATTAAGCTTTCTGAAATATTTTTTCAGCCCATTTTTTCGTTCTCAATTAGCCCACGCAAATATTTTTTAGGGCCCATTTTTCTGTTAGCCACACATTTTTTTAGCCAGGCAACATAAAAAGCACTTAGCTCAAACACCACAGACTCGGTGGAAAAGGACCAGGTTTCTTATATGTGAGGTACTGAGTTGAGCCTTGAAGGGCTGTATATTTTTGCGCAGAAGTCAGGTTATACAATGTTGTATAGTGCACCCTACCATAAGTGTCAGGTTATAGGTTCACGCCAACGACTGCATGTTTTGTTTATTTTTTTGCTATAGTGATTAGGCCTATATAAAATAAAGCACCACATTTAACAACGTCGGTCATGAAATATACATAACATGGGATGCAATATATTAGAAAAATACAATAAAAATTGAAAAGTACATGCCAACATAGACAACAATGCTTAAAAAGATTAATAAATTATTTTGTGACACACAAAGTCTGTCATAGATGGATGTCATTTGTAATTAGACTTTGTGACACAGTAAATGCCTTTGTGACGTAGCAAATATCGTCATTGCATGAAATATGACGCTTTTGTGACATACAACATTTTATTACCACTAAGTCAAAGTGCTTGAAACATAATGTCATAAATCGGATGACATTATGACCTATCATCATACTAAATATGTGTCGGTGCAGAAAGTGACCAACACGTAAATATTTGTAGTTTTGTCGTACGTTGTGATCGGATGTGGCCTAACACTCAATGACACAGGGTTTATACTTGTTTAGGCAACATGCCCTACGTCTAGTTTGAGTCGATCGGTGACTTCATTTCTGAGCTTAGGTGCTCGAAGTTTGTTGTGGGGTTACAAACGAGAGGGAGAAAGATAGGGGGTGCAAGAGACCCGGTCGGACTCTGGGCCGAAGGGCCGAGAGAGACGGGAGCTCCTACGTGCGCTAAGTATTTGAGCGTGTGCTCTGTGTTTGTGAGATTGATCATAAAAAATGTCTCCCCTATTGGGAGAGAGCGCGTCCCCTTTTATAGATGAAGGGGATGACCTTATAAGAGAGAGAGAGAGTACGTATGCTACTAAATCTTGTTGCCCACGCCATCGGGTACAAGATGATGGTAGGCGCTCACAATATTGTTTGTGTCAGACGCATGTGGGAGATTTTACCGTATTCACCATGTATGGTAAATGACGGCGCCCACAACACTGTCGATGTCCAGAGGCATGTGGGGGGTTTTACCATGTTCGTCTAGTATGGGAATTGATGGCGGCCACAATACTGTAGGACAAACATTGACGCCCACAACACTGCTTGGGTTTTGACATGCTTGGAAGGTTGCAGGGCACCCTTCTGACATGCCCTGTCGGTACTATCCTATAGGTGTACAGGGTACGGTTTATGGTATTGCGGTTGGCTTGAGCTCCCTGCCTGACTTGCTCCGCTCGTTTCCTGGGTCCTCACCGAGCGGGTGTCCCCGGTTGATTGGTCCTTGTCGGCTCCGACTGTGCCAGTCGGAGAAGAGCTTTAAGCAGAGGTTTCGGTACATCCCCAATCAAAGACACGGATCGAAGTTAGAAGCGGCGTTGGCCAGGCCTTCTGATCGGAGTGGCGGGCCAGAGTCAGAAGTGAACGTCGTTCCTCCTTGGCCAGTCCTTCCGATCAAAGATTGGATCACCCTTCTGGCCTATTTTTAGGTATTTGGGCTGGCCTAGGAGTTGCGCGCCGTTCGCAACATCATCTGCTAGGCCAAGCTTTTGCTGGGAAGCAGGTCCATGAGGGACCCTGGGTTTATGAACCCGACAGGAGCCCCTAAGCCCCCGGGCGATTTAGATAGAATCATTTGTGGGATTTTTGTCTTAACAGCGGGTGCGCGCGAGCGCACCCGCGGGTGTAGCCCCGAGCCTCCGGGCGATGAGGTAGAATTATCTAGGGGGTTTCATGTTGCTAGCTGAGGAATTTTTTGTTTCAACAGCGGGTGCGCGCGAGCGCACCCACGGGTGTAGCCCCTGAGCCCCCGGGCAATTTAGGCAGAATCGCCTAGGGGGTTTTATCAGCGGGCGTGAGTGTGTGCACCTTGGTGGGCTTAGCCTCCTCTTTCTAGTTTCTAGCCCATCGTTTCTAGGAGTGCGGTCTGGGGCATTTGGTCACGGCCGAGGGACTAGGCGATACGGAGTTTGTCAACTAGGGTGAGCCAAGGGACAGCCGAGGGATCAGGCGTGGACCAATGCATTGGACGTAGCCGAGGGATAGAGGGATCGGGTGAGTCAGAGTCATGGATCCAGGCATCTGACATGCCAAGGGATCGCGTGAGTCAGAGTCACTGATCCAGGTGCTAGGCACAAGGAGGGATCGGGCGAGTCAGAGTTGTGGATCTAGGCGTTGGATGGGCCGAGGCGGTGAACGGGCCGAGAGATTAGGCGAGTCAGAGTCATGGATCCAGGTGCTGGGCACAATGAGGGATTGGGCAAGTCAGAGTCATGGATCTAGGCATTGGATGGGCCAAGGTGGTGGATGGGCAGTGGGATCGAGCGAGTCAGAGTCATAGATCTAGGCGCTGGGTGCAATGAGGGATCGGGTGAGTCAGAGTCATGGATCTAGGTGTTAGATGGGATGAGGTGGTGGATAGGCCGAGGGATTAGGTGAGTCAGAGTCATGGATCTAGGCACTAGGCACAACGACGGATCGGGTGAGTCAAAGTCATGGATCTAGGTGTCGGACGTGCTGAGGGATCAGGCGAGTCAGAGTCATAGATCTAGGCGCTGGGTGCAATGAGGGATCGAGCGAGTCAGGGTCATAGATCTAGGCGTCGGCCGTGCCGAGGCAGAGGTGGTGGACATACTGAGGTGTTTGGGCATCCTGAGCCGTCGAGCCCCGTTGGGCTCGGTAAGGGTAGGTTTGAGTTTTCGTGCATTACCCTGTCCGTGGTTTTCTCAACCAGAGGGGCTAAGCTAACATCGCTTGCCTCGATGGCACGGGTGACGCGCTCGGTGAGCTCGCTAATAGGCATGTTCGAGTGAAATCCAGGTCCATCGTTTGTGACGAGGTTGGCATAGCCCTCATGTGGCATTCCACTGCTCGTTAAACCACGGCCCGATAGATGCCTAGGTCATTCCAGAGACCAACCCGGGTGGCCACTGGCCTCCCCTCGATGGAGATTCTGTGGGCATGGCTCAAGGTTATGATCAAACGAGAAGCTTGAGATGACCCTGTCTGCTTTAGAGCAGACTGGGCGAGGGTCGTTGGGGCTCATCTGCATTTTCTCCCCTGGCTCTATTTGACGCGAGGCGGCCTCGAGCCCTTTGTGGGCTGGCCTTCAAACCCTGGTCATTCTTTGCTCATGTTGAATGAGGCAACTACCACTTCGTGATGCAACACGGAGCGTTGTGATGCATTTAACTGCATATATGATGCTTTAGATGTATGGGATGAATGAATGTGTGTATGGATGAATGTGTGAATGCGTGCATGAATGTATGAATGACAGTAGATGAATGAATGATCATATAAAGAAATAGTGGGGGTTGGTAATGTTACCATGATGACTCGAGTGACGGAGTTTGAGGAGCTCCTATCAGATATGTCCAACCGGGATCCACGCTCGTTGTTCATGATGGAGTCAGCATGACCCACATGGGGCATCCCTTTGCTCCTTACTTGTCTCTCGGCATTCGCCTGAGTCGTTCAATCGACTCAGGAAGCCCATTGGTCTCTCCTAGGCAGAGATCGTGTTGTTGGGCCCTTCCAAGTCTTGCCTGGGAAGGCAGAGGGCCGCCTACGCGCAGTTGTGCCTTGTTTCTCATGCCCGGTGTGTGGTAGTGGTGGGCCATACCCAAGCCATGTCCCATCTAACCAGGTGCCATCTCGTCGGGCAGGGTCCGTCCCATCGGTCAGGGCACGTCCTGTCATATCCCATCCATATTGAATGGAGGAAGGGAGAGGATTTTTTGCCCCAATCCCTTGCCTTTCCCCAACTGCTATGCCTTCTCCTTAAATAGGGGAAGGGAGAGGGCTTTCATCCCGTTCCTTCACCTATTCCTCATCTGCCGCCTCTTCTCCTTCTTCCTTCTTGCTAAGAGCGTTTGAGTGTCATGGCGGTTCCATGGAGAGAAAAGGGGAGAGCGAGGGAGAGGAGAAAACTCATAGATCCATTCACAAATTCGGAGCGCAATGTCGAGCTGGAGGCCATCCGAGGTGGTGTTGGCCGCCTGCACCGAGAAGTGGCGGCTTCTGCCGAAGGAAGTGGCATACTGGATCCTGTGCGGGCTCCTTGATGAGTGGGGCCTGGAGCTACAGCACCTTAATCTAACTAGGGTGCTGCTCGTCGCTGGCTTCATCACCGTCTGTGAGGCCTTCTTTAGGATGGAGTCATACGTGGACTCTTTCTGGTGGATCTTCACTGGGTGAGCCTTGTCGGAGGGGAAGCCGCCCAGGACTGTGCCGGTGGGGGGTTTTGTCCCTACAGCTCCTCAGGTTGGCCAGTTCATAAAGTTTGATGAGATGTCAGAGACATCCTCTAGCCATGGCGGCCATACTATAGTAGGCAACGTCCTTGTCCAGGAGCTACCCTGTCTGTATGGGAAAGCCTAGAGCTCCATGTTCTTCTATTGAGCATCTATGGGTGCGACACCCTTGAGGTACCCATTGCGCTCGCTGAAGTCGAGGGAGCGGAACCAGGCGAGGCCCTCACGGTGGTGGTTATGTCTGGTGGCAGTAAACGCTCTTGGATGATGCTCTTGTTGCGATACATGGTGCCCACCACTGGAAGACACCTGGACCTAGGTTTTGCTGCTATCTACTAAAGGTGTGCGTCAAGAAGACGTTACCCAGCCTATGGATGGAGTGGAGGTCGGGTCGTAAGCTCCGTTCAAGCTGAGCGTTGCCCCGTTGGAGGGCTAGCAGCCTTTATCTTCGTTGGTCGTGTCGTTAGTCGATGCCGCCAGGTGGCCATAGTAGAAGTAGCAAGCAGATGTAATAGTTTAAGTTCATGGGGTAGCCCCATGTGAATAGTTGTATTAATGAATACATCAATTTTGTTTTTGTGATGAATCACTTTGTTCGGGGAAGCTTGTCCCATCCATTCCTTGTTTTTACCTTAGCATAGCTTTGTTTTTATTCTTTCTTTTTTGCACCTGTCGGTTCGTCCCATAGGCTACAACCTTAAGAGCCTGGGCATGGCCTGTGAGGCTCAGCTGCTCGTAACCGTAGGTAGAGGCGGGGTGCGATCGGTCAAAATGTTGAAGCAAAGTTACGTAAGATAATTAAAAGAACGGACTACCCTTTTGTTCGTGTAGGAAATGTATTTACTATATGATAGTAAAAAAGGTAGTATTACACCCTTGTGGAGCCCCCGAGCAACCTGGGCCGAAAGTGTTTGGGCCGGGGTGCTTTGCAGGAGCGAACGCTGAATGAAAGAAAATGGTAAAGACTGAATTTTTAGGGGAAGAAACGACATAACTGTTCGATATTTCAAGTGCTGGCGAGAACATCGCTGTTGTCATCCTTTAGTCGGTAGGTGCCCGGTCAGATCACTTTGGTCACCGTGTAGGGTCCTTCCCATGGTGGAGAGAGTTTGTGCTTCTCCTTGGTCGATTGGGTCCTATGAAGCACAAGGTCTCCAACCTCAACGATCCTTCCTCTGATTTTCCTCTCATGGTATCTATGGAGAGTCTACTGGTAGTGAGCGGAGCAGATGATGGTCATCTCATGGGCCTCCTCGAGCAGGTTGACTTCGTCTTGCTAAGCCTCCGCTGCTCAGTTGTAGTCAAAGGCCTTCACTCTTGGGGCGTCGTGGTCGATGTCGGAGGGCAGCACTGCTTCAGCTCCGTAGGCCAGGAAGAAGGGTGTGAACCCTGTGAATTGGTTTGGGGTTGTTCTTAGGCTCTAGAGGATCATTGGGACCTCTGCAACCCATCGCTCGACATACTTGTTCAGATGATCGAAGATGCGTGGCATAAGTCCTTGGAGGGCCATGCCATTAGCATGTTTGACCTAACCATTAGTATGCGGATGTTTGACCAAGGCCCAATCGATCTTAATGCTGTATCCATCACTAAAATCCAGGAACTTATTTTTGGTGAAGTTAGTTCCGTGGTCAGTGATGATACAGTTAGGAACGTTGAACTGGCAGATGATGTCGAGGAAGAACTTGACTGCCTCCTCCGAGCGGATGTTGGTGATGGGCTTGGCCTCTATCCACTTGGTGAACTTGTCGACCGCCATGAGTAGGTGAGTGAAGCCGCCTAGGCCCTTTTTAAGGGGTCCTACCATGTCGAGGCCCCAGACTATGAATGGCCAGGTGATAGGGATGGTTTGGAGCTCATGTGCCGACAAATGAGTTTGCCGAGCGTAGAACTGACATCCCTCGAACCTGCGGATGACCTCCTCTACATCTCATAGTGCGGTGGGCCAGTAAAAACCTTAGTGAAAGGCTTTTCTGACCAGCAACCTCAGGCCACGTGATGTCTGTAGATTCTAGCCTAGACCTCGAGGAGGAGCTATTTCCATTGGTTGGTAGGGATGCACTTCATGAGTACCCCTGATGGACTTTGCTTGTAGAGTTCATCACCGATGGCGATGAATGTCTTGGCGCTTCAAGCGATCCATCAAGCTTCAGTCCTTTTGGGTGGGAGAACCTCCTCGAGGAGGTAGGCGAGTAGCAACGCTCGCTAGTCAGTTTGATCAAGTGCCAACACAGTGACGTCGGCGGGCGACGTCATCATAGAGGCACTAGGGTCGAAGTCCCTAAGTGTCGGTTTGGCATCAGGGTTAGAGCCCCCGAGCGCTGGGTTGGCATCAGGGTGTGTCTAGATTGGACCTTCTAGGATGTGGTTGGATGGCTCGTGGAGGTCATTGATGAAGACCCCACTTGGAGATGGATCCTGCCTAGTGGCCAATTTTGCGAGAAAATCGATGGCATCGTTGTCCTTTTAGGGGACGTGATGCAGCTCGATCCCCTAGAATTTGTCCTTGAGCTTACGCACCTCTTGGCAGTATGCTGCCATGAGGGGGCTTTTGTAGGAGGACTCCTTCATGACCTAGTCGACGACCAGCTCCGAGACACCACGAACGTAGAGTCATGTAGCACCAAGCTTGATGGCTATGTGTAGTCCGTTGATGAGGGCCTCATACTCCGTGGTGTTGTTTGAGGCTAAAAAGTGGAGGCGGATGGCTTAGTGGAGCCTACTCCTGTCTGGGAAGCTTAGAACCACTCCAGCCCCTAAGCCAGGCGCCATGAAGGACTCATCGAAGTACATCATCCAGTACTCATGGGTGATGTCTAGGGTCAGTAGCTGGACCTCCATCCATTCAGTGACAAAATCCATGAGAGCTTAAGACTTAATAGCGGTATGGGGGATATACCTGATGTCATGGCCCATGAGTTTGAGTGCCCACTTGGAGATCCATCCCACGGCATTGTGGTTGTGGATGATGTCTTCGTGCGGGTATGAAGTGACGACTGTGACTTCATGGTCGGTGAAGTAGTGCAGGAGCTTCTAGGTCGCCATCAGCACGATGTATAGGAGTTTTGGCACCTAGAGGTACCAGACCTTGAGGTCAGTGAGTACCTCTCCGACGAAGTATATAGGTCGTTGGACCTTAAGGTGGTGTCCTGGCTCCTCCCTTTCGATGACTAGGGCGGCGCTCACCATGTGGTTACCTACCATGGCGTAGAGGCAGAGGGGTTCTCCTAGTTTAGGAGCAACAAGGATTGGGGCCAATGTTAGTGATGCTTTGAGGCTCTCTAAAGCCTACTATGCTTCCTTAGTCCAAATGAATGTGTCTATCCTTTTGAGCAGCTTGTAGAGAGGCATCCCTCGCTCGTTGAGCCGAGAGATGAATCAGCTTAGGGCGGCCAGACAACTAGTGAGCCTTTGTACACCCTTTCATTGTGTATAGGGCCCATGTTGAAGATGGCAGCAATTTTTTCGAGGTTGGCCTCGATACCGCGTTTGGACACAATGTATCCAAGTAGTTTCCCCTTTGAAACCCTGAAGACATATTTTTTGGGATTCAATTTGATGTTGAACCTTTAGAGGTTCATGAATGTCATGACCAAGTTTGCGATCAGGTCGCAAGCTTGAGGCATTTGACCACTATGTCATCAACATAGACGATGATGGTTGGTTTTGGTCGGTCGACCTGATCAGGTTGGTCGAGTAGGTTGATTTGGTCAATGAAGCATTGCTGCATGCACCGTTGATAGGTGGCGCCAATGTTCTTTAGGCCAAAAGACATGGTTACGTAGCAGTACGAAACATATGGGGTGATGAACGAGGTTGCGAGTTGATCGAACTCTTTCATCGCAATCTGGTGATAGCCTAAGTAGGCATCTAGAAAGGAGAGGATCTCACATTCCAAGGTGGAGTCGACTATCTGGTCTATGCGTGGCAAAGGAAAGTGATCCTTTAGACATGCTTTGTTGAGGCTAGTATAATTGACGCACATTCTCCATTTCCCGGTCTTCTTTTTGACAAGAACAGGATTGGCAAGCTAGTTGGAGTGGAATACCTCTCTAATGAATCCGGCTACTAGGAGTTTGGTGACCTCCACGCCTATGGCCCTACGCCTCTCATTGTCAAAGTGGCGTAGGCATTGATTGGCGGGCTTTGAGCTCAGGATGAGGTGTAGTGCTTTCTTAGAGACCTCCCACGGTATGCCTAGCATGTCAGATGGTTTCCATGCAAAGACATCGCGATTGGCATGTAGGAAGTCAATGAGCTCGTATTGCTATTTGGCCAAAAGCTAGGTCCTGATCTGCACCGTCTTGGTTGGATCAGTGGGGTCGATCCCCACCAACTTAGTTTCCTTGAGTGGGCAGAAGGTAGTCGAAGAGGTTGGCTTGTTGCAGTCTGGGACTGTTGGGGTTGACAAATCCTAGAGCCATGGGAGCTTGGAAGAGTTGATGACGGCAGTGGCGAGCTCATAATTCTCATGGTCACACATGAAGGCGTGCGAGAAGGTGCTACCCATAGTGATGACGTCATTCGGTCCCAGCATCTTCAGCTTTAGGTAGGTGTAGTTGGGGACTGCCATAAACTTGGCATAGCATGGGCACCCCAAGATGGCACGGTAAGACCCTAGGAAGTCCACCACCTTGAAGGTAAGCACCTTCGAGCGGAAGTTGGCTTGGTCGCCAAACATGATGGGCAGGTCGATCTACCCAAGTGGGTATGCCTGTGCTCCCAGGATCATGCCGTGGAAGGGAGAGCTCACCGATCGGAGCTCTGATCGGGGGATGCACATGGTGTCGAGGGTGTCGACGTAGAGGATGTTGAGGCCGTTGCCTCCATCCATCAGCACCTTAGTGAGGTGCTTCTTACGGATGATGGGGTCAACGATGAGCGGGTACCGTCCTAGTCTAGCAACATGGAATGGATGGTCCCTTCGATCAAAAGTGATCGGAGATTCCGGCCAGCAAAGGAAGGTGGGGACGGCTGTTTCAGCGACGCATGCCTCTCGATAGCGCACTTTGTGTTGGTTCTTGGAGTAGATGGCATTGGACCCCCTGAAGATCATGATGCATTCCTCAGGGTAGGGGAAGTTTTCCCCATCCTTGCCCACTATGCCTCCTTTCTTGGCTGTCGCCTCTTTGCTCTTTCCTTCTTTTGGCCCACTAGCCTATCATAAGAAGCACCTGAGGAGCTCACAATCTTTATAGAGGTGTTTGATGGGGTAGGCGTGGTTGGTGCATGGGCTATCCATGAGCTTGTTGAGGTGGTCAGATAGGCCCTACTGGGGCTGCTTGCCCACGCGATCAGCTACAGCGACCAACATGGTGTTGGCCAGTCGGCGTCGATCCTTCTTGTTCTTCTTGCCCCTCTATGTGGAGGGGCCCTCATCTTGGTCCTCGTGCTTGGCCTTGCCCTTGTCTTGTCCTCCATTGAATACTACTCCAACCACCTCCTCATCAGATGTGTGGTTCGTGGTGACATAGAGTAGGTCGTGGGTGGTATGGGGCTTCAGGTAGCCAAGCTTGTGGATCAGGGACTTGTAGGTTATCTAGGAGAGGAATGTGCTAATTACATCAATGTCAATGACATCTAGAAGGGAGTTGTACTTCTTGGAGAACCTATGAATATAATCTCGTAGGGACTCACTGGGCTCCTACTGGTAGCTCTTGAGGTCCCAGGAGTTCCTAGGGCCAACATATATCCCCTAGAAGTTCCCAACGAAGACCCTCTTGAGGTTTGCCCAGTCACGGATGCTGTCGTGCAGGAGGAATTCGAGCCACGCTCAAACATGTTCCCCCACGCAGATGGGGAGGTACTGAATGATGAAGTGATCATCATCCACTCCCCTAGCTTGGTAGATGAGCCGAAAGTCTTCGAGCCATATACTAGGATTTGTCTCACCAGTATACTTGGCGATGTTGGTCGGTGGTCGGAATCACTGTGGGAATGGCGCTCTCTAGATGCATCGGCCAAAGGCCCATGGTCCCAGACCATTTGGGCTGGGACTGGTCGTTGGGTCGGTGACCACGCCTAGGGTGCGTTTCATCGGTCCCCTCGATGGTGCAGCCGGAGCCCGTGTCATCTGCTCTCACCACCACTCGATGGACGCCATCATCGTGTCAGGCCCGACGCCAGTTGCTACTGATGTTGCGAGCATCTTTGTTCGGCTCAAGGCATTCATGCATAGGTGATCGGCGTGGAGCGGGCACCGGGTCAGGCTATGGCGTAGCTACGCCCTCATGTTCTGTGGCCGGCAACTATAGAGGCAAGTGGATGTAGCGATGTGTCTGGTGCATCCTTGCTCCCCAAGTAGGGAGAGAGGCCATGAGTTGGTGGCGCGACGTGGAGTTTTTCGCCTATTGAACGGCGGCGGTCTCTACCAGTGCCCAGAGGTTCTGATGGATCGCCTGTTCCTTGGGGTTGTCTGGCTTGAGAAGGCCGCGTAGAAGCATCACTATGGCGGCGATGTTCTGGCCAGCTCGAGCGAACTATGGCAGATTGTTCCCCCATCCATGATGTTGCACTATTCCTAGCGGGCGCGTCCCCAGGCGCCGCTCGTCAGATTACGCGCACGGGGTGCATCGTGGTGCGCTGAGCATGCCGGCACAAGTGGTAGCTAGTTCTACCACCTTTGTCATAGCTCCTCGCTGTGCACCTAGGCACACACGAGGGCATCCACGCAAGGGTCTAGAGGGGTGTGGGTCTATAGGGACTCCTTCACCACCGACAGCTATCCCAGAGTATCTGCCATAGCGCACTCGTGGGATAGAGGGTGCCTAGGTTATGGCAGAACCTCCTAAATTATAGGGCCCACATGCACCTGTCACTGTCCAATGACCTTTGACAACTATACATATGTTCCTAATAACCTAAGAAGACTGTCGGGTGTCCCCAGGGAACCCCGAATCATCCATGATTTTTCGAGCAGGATCCCATTACAGAGTCATTGCAGTATTACAACATTTATTCAAATATCTACATCAGAGTAAATTAGCAGAAGTCTTATAATAATTTAGTTTACAAACTAGTTGTTTCAAACTTTACAAACTAAGTTCGATAAATATTACAAACCATAGTAGTAGTAGTGGAGTGGCATTATTAACATAATACAACACATAATTAAACCGCCCTGCCCAAGGGCCACACATTCACTTATCGTCATCGGATCGAACAACAGCCATACAGCACGGTCCAAAACAGACCTGCTCATGAGGCTCACCTACAATAGGGGTCAATGAACTCTGAGTACAAAAGTACTCAACAAGACTTAACTGAAATTAAAACTGAGAAGACTCAGGAATGCAGGCTCAGGGATTCAAGGTATGGCTTTAGCAATAATCAAAGTTCTTTTGCATAAAAGCTCTCTAACAAGATTCTTTATATCAACATTTTTATCTTCAAAAAGATCATATACAAAGCTGACATGATCCGTAATGAGATCATGAAACTTCATATCCAACACTTTCTCAAACCTTACTCAAGTTCTAGTTATTAAACTATGATGATGAATAGTGAGTTGAGTCTCCATAACCAAGGAGCAACGACGATTCGAACCGATTAAACCCAGCTAGGAATTCCAGACCACACGATATATGCAGGTCCCTGACCTACATATACCAACCTACCCTCAGTTCCTCTAAAATAAGAATGGGTCCGCGCCACCCAAGAATACAGTACTCCACCAATCTAGCCCATTGCCACGTGGGTACATGCTATTCTCGCCATCTCTCCACTCCCAGTGCGCGAGTAGCCATTGTCGTAAGAGAATCACTAAGTTAAGGCTTACCGGAGTATGTGGTTAGTACTACAAAGTCTCATCTCATGCAATTCAACACCGGATGGGCCTCAATCGACATAGGCAGAACGAACCCGCTCACAAGACATCCATGTCTTGTGGCTCTCACACACCGAGTCCGCCCGGTCTAGATTTATTATTCCACATGCTCATATATCATGATAACATAAACAACCAACCATGTCCAAAAACCATTTGTATCTCACAGGTGATAGGTAATCACCTGACTTTTATCGGTCTAAGCATGGCTAAGCATAAATAGACATTCTCGGATTGAAACAGTTAACAAGGTAGATATGGAAAAACAAGGTTGGTAATGCACCAAATAGGTTTTCACTCAACTCCTAATTACTTAATGCAGTACTAAAAAGCAAAAGCGATATAAATTTGTAAAACACAAGGTAGGTTTAAATGCATCCGGGGCTTGCCTTGGTTAACGGAAAAATCCGGTTTAGGAGACGTTCCACAATTATCCAATCCGACCTCAACAGACGGATTAACCTCCTCCTCAACTTGATTATCTATCACGTGCTCACTTTCATTCACTATACGTAGTAACAATGTCATGTTTAATATGATGCGAGGTATAAAACATGATGCTTGATGATGGATGCAAAAAAAATTAATACTTGAATACAACTTTCCTTCGCGGTATAGTTGCAAGCCAACAACTAAATAAATATTTTTCATAACACTTATTTCAATTGCCAAGGATCATTACCAACTAATGACCCAAGGTCATCACTCAATCCAAAAATTCAAACAAAACCTAAATCATTAAAGGTTACTATTTGCTTTTATGAATTAATTATTTAATTCAAAATTATGAAATAATTCAACTTGTTCCAATTGAGCTCAAAATTTTTGTAAAGGTTCATCACATGATAACTAAGTGGCAAAACAATTTTCATAATTTTTGGATAATTAATAAAGCCTAGAAAAATCATGAAAACTCATTTATTAATTAATTGAGCAATTTTTATCACCTTAAAAATACTGAAAAGCAACATTTCACATTTTTCCTAAATATTAGACATCATAGAGAGGTCACATAAAAATTTTCATAATTTTTGGAGCTCTACATACTTCTACACAAAAATAATAAAAACTCATACTATTCATCCCTTTCTAAAAAAGAAAATTTTCCATTTTCAAATACAGAGTCGCTGACAAGGTGACCCCACCTGTCATCCCCGACCTCCCGCGCTGACCACAGCGACAGCGGCTTTGACCGATGATTTCTCGCCGCTGGTGAGATCAACGGCGATGGCGAAGACACCAACATGTTCACCACGACTAGGTGCACCTACTGATGTCACTAATTGCATCGATCGCTGTACAAACTGAGCTCGACGCCGACCATGGCGGACATGGTGGTGTGGCTGCACTACGCCCGCGAAACGGGACCGGTAGCACGGGAAGGTTCAGTAGCTCACCCTGAACACGACTGAGCAGAGAGCAAGACCGGAGGAGCAACGGTGAAGCGGTTCGACGTGCATAGCAACCACGGCGGAGCAAGCGACGATGACGGCGATGTTTTGGTGACTGTAATGAACAAAAGGACCAATTAATCAGGCACAAAGCATTACAGCAACAAGGCGAAGCTGGAGCTACTCTGAGCAAGGACAAAGACGCACCGGAGAGCTCTGGCCACGGTGACGCGCTCGCAACGGCGGTGCTGCCGGCCGTGAGGAAGAAGAGCAACAAACGATGTTTCCTAGCGAATTCAAGCTGCAATGGTAGGTCGGCTGAGTGCGCAAGGAGCAGGGGAGCTCAGACGGTGCTTTGCCAAGGCTGGTTTGCGCTAAGGAGGCGATGTGACCTCGACGGAGCTATGGCAGCGACGACTGGAAAAACAAAGGAGAAGAGAAGAACGGCGGCGATGCCATGGCTTTAAAGGCGACCAGGAAACAAAGAGAAGCCATGCAGGTGCCTTCCCCGTGCCAGCGCGATGCCAAACGCGACCACGGGTGCGCCTGGAAGCAGAAAGAAGATCGCCGGCGGTGACACGGCATTGTTCCCCAAAATTATAGAATTGCCACTCGATTTGAATCCCAAATTACTCCCAAATTTATGTGACAACTCAAAAATCTCCAAAAATAAAAGTTGTTCCAAATTCAAAGTTCTACAACTTTGCTTTAATAACCATACTCTAATTTGGTTTACATTTTGAAATGCAAGTTTAAAATCAAAAGGGGACGCTTTAAGTACATTTCGCCTTTTCAAATTACTTCAAATTTTATATACCAACTTTGAAAACTCCAAAAATCAACTTTGTACACCTTGCCAAGCTCTACACTTTTGCTTTTAGGCTCAACCCCAAAATATGCTTAGATTTTGAATTATGTTTTCAGGGTAGGATTTAAATGCTGGAAATCAGGGTTTTTTCGGAAATCCAAATCAACACAACGATTTTGACTTGATCCAAACCATACAAGTCAACATATATAACATACAAGTAAACTTGTTTTAGTGGATTCATATCAAAATTTTCACTAACACATGAATAATGTGCTATGCATATGATGACATGACAGGTTTTAGTATTTAAAACACCTGAGGTGTTACATAGGTGCCATGACATCGTCGATGCTCTAGTCGTTGCTCTCAACATCGTCATCCATGAGGTCATGAAAAGAGGCAGGAGCGTAGCTCACCATTCCCATGGATTCGGATGTGAGAGGGGTGGTGTCAGCATCCTTCGGAGCCCCGGACGTATGCGTCCATGAGGGACGTGAGGCTGTAGGGGAACTAGTCACATGGCGGTTGTGCCAGGGACAATGGGGGTCCCTTTGGAGAATCAGTAGAAAATAGTAAAAAGCAAGTAAAGAACAGTACGTACATTATTCATAGTGGGGTTTGAGCAGAGCGTATGCTCAGAATGAAGCACAGGCGCCTCGCCATTGAAGTCGTCGGGTGTCCTAGAGCCGATGGAGGACGCGCCTCCTCCTATGGGCGCTGGAACAAGTGCCTCCTCATGGAGGTGCAGCACGTCGAGCCGGTCGGCGATGAAGTCCAGGCTCCTGAAGAGGAAGGCCTGGGATGGCTTGAAGATGGAAGGATCCCACATCCCAACAGGTGGGAGTGCGGGAAACTCCAGTGAGCCAAAGCGAGTCGTATCGCTCGAGTCTGCTACGATGAAGGTGGCAGAAAGGTTGGACATCCGATGACCAAAAAGCATGAACATACGACGTCTTCCCCATGGATGGCGTCAACTATCGGTGCAAAAAGTGACTGTCGATGCAGGACCCACGGGATACCCCTCAAGGAAGGGAGAAGATCTAGTCTAACTAGGATTCTTTCCATGTAATCTTAGTAGTAGTAGTATTCTGTAATCCTACTAGGAACTCTCATTGTAAACCGACTAGGACTCTAGCCTCCTGACTATATATAGGAGGGCGGAGTTCCTAGAGAAGGGAGTTAGAGACAACACTTGACAATCAATCCAACGCAAAGGCTAATGCCAACTGGACATAGGGCTATTACTCGATCATGGTCGAGGGCCTAAACCAGGATAAATCGACTGTCTCTTACATTTACCGTCAAGTTCTGCATACGCTGAAGCCCGAACAAACTACTCTGGGTACCCCCGTGGCAGGCTATTGGTGGTTAGCCTTTGCGTTGGATTGATTGTCAAGTGTTGTCTCTAACTCCCTTCTCCAGAAACTCCGCCCTCCTTTATATAGTCAGGAGGCCAGAGTCCTAGTCGGTTTATAACGAGAGTTCCTAGTAGGATTACAGAATAATACTACTACTAAGATTACATGGAAAGATCCTACTTAGACTAGATCTTCTCCCTTTCTTGAGGGGTATCCCATGGGTCTCGCATTGACAAGCCCTCGAGCACTTCATGGTTGAGCTCTGGAAGCCTCGTCTTGTTCCTTTAGGTCTTGCCGAGTAGGAACAAGCGTCGTCTGAGTGCTTTCTTAAGCAAAACCGTGTAGCGCTTCATGAGATCTTCGGGTGGTGTGTACCTTTTTTGAAGAAAAAGTACTCCCATTTAGGTGTAGCCCCCGAGCCTCTTGCTATTTGGAACAAGGAGCTGGAGGGTCTTGTCTTGGAAATTGCTCTGATTCTTCATCAAAGGCTCCCGAGCATATACCCGGGTTCTTTATCAAAAAGAACTCGGATTAGCTCGGTCCGGGTCCTTTTTGTCTTGAGGCCATGAGGTGGTCTGTCTTGAAGAAGTCTTCTTGGTGACATGTGCTTTTTCGAAGAAAAATTGCACTCAACTGAGTGTAGCCCCCGAGCCCCTTGCTATTTGGAACATAAAGTTGGAGGGCCTTGAATCTGAGTTGTTCAAAGAATTGAAAACCTCTCCTGTTGCAGCCCCCGAGCATATATCTGGGTTCTTTTATTCAAAAAGAACTAGATCTTGGCATATTCTCTAGTAGTCTGCTGTTGTCAGATGTAGTTGTATGGTGGTGGTTGAGTGTAAATGATGTTTGTTCATGAGTTATACAGTGTTGGTATATTCTTCTAATATGCTTGTTCTTGAGTATGTTCCTTCATGCCTAAGTCCTCTTTCATTTAATTCTGTTTTTTCACTATGTCCTTTGTTAGGTTTGTTCCGTTGGTGCTCCCGGTCCATGTGCACCGCTTCTTTGGTCTATAAATACCCTCTGGTGGTGCTGTTTTGATTCATCGAGCATTTTGTTGCGTGGTCTGAAATCTCCGTAGTCTTGAATATGATAGTTTCTAAAGTAGAGCAGCCCCCGGGCGTATTTTGTAGTTCTTGTATATCTTTTCATAGCTGGAGGGAGTACATGGTCGTAGTTGGAGGAAGTACATGGCCGTAGTTGGAGGAAGTCTTGTGATGTGGGATATGTTCCTTCATCTAGTAGTTCTGGGTTGATCCTCCTTGCCTGCCCTGTGACTATCCGGTGCAGATCAATGCCTGATCCGGCATCACATCAGACTTGGGTAGACAAATGCCTATAGGCCTTCCCTGGTCCATGTTGTCCCGCCATGCTGCTGATTTCGCCTTGGATGTACTGCGTTCGTCCTTTGAAGAAAATAGTGTAGCCGAGTGCGGTTTGTTCTACCAAGTAGCAATTTGGGACACGTAGTCGTTTCCAGAGCCTAGTTGTGTCCGAGTTCCTTTTTGCTACCTTGCTTGTCATAGTACCGAGTTTGTTGGGTCTGTAAGGTGTGTAATCTTGTATTTTTTGAAGCCATTTGTAATGAAAAGATCTTGTCTTCTGAGCTATCATTCTTTTTTCTACTGAGGTCCTGGTTGTTTATGAGATTCCCAAGTTCTTTCTATAAGAACGCGGTTCTTGTGTTCCTTGTGAGGTAACCCTTCGTTGGCTTCATGGTTGATGAGTTCTTTTTGTGGTAATATGATAAACTTTGTCATGGTGCTGGATGGATAAGTTGAAATCTGCCCGTTGAACTGTATCGTTGTGTTGAATGTGCCATCCATCATTTCATCTGTGTCAATTGTGGTGAGAAATGGATCATTGCATTCTCATGACGTGTTTTAAACGGGCCTGGTGGGCCTCGTTTTATTGTTGTAAAATCTATTTAAAGTCATGTCTTCTTCTTTTTCTTTGCTGTCCTGCTTTTGCCTTGAAACCCTAATCTTCAAAACTCCATCATCGCCAATGTCGCTGTTATCTGAGCACTGCCTTCTGAGCATCATCATTTCTTATGCTTTATTGCTTTTGCTAGTACATGGGTAGGAACAGATCAGCGAGCAAGTCCCAGGCAACATTTGTAAATGAGGAGGCATCGCTTTCTTTGACTAAAAATCAAAATTCATGTCCATGAGGGCTGCTCAGAAGATCTGGCCGGCTCCGACTATGACTTAGGATCAGTTGCGTGAACTTGTTAGTGATGGACTAACCCAGGGCAAGGAGTTTACTGATTGGAAAGCTCTAGGCCCATCGGGTCCCAACTCCAGGTCCTGGTGAGATTGTTCTTTTTGTCTCCTTTATCCGTGCTAGACTCTACCTTCATGCTTCTGCTTTTCTTCATCAATTTCTTAGTTATTTTGGGATTAGCTTGAACCATCTTGCTCCCAGTGTTGTCCTTCATCTTTTCGTTTTTGTTCATCTTTGTGAAACTTTTCTTGAAATTCCTCCTTCTCTTTCTCTCTTTCGCTACTTCTTTCGTCTAAAGCCCCAACCCCGCAGCGATGACACCCATGTTCTTGGTGGCTGCGGGATTCAGTTTTGTTAGGGTTGTAAGAGTAAATTCTTTGATTATGACTTGGTTGATTTTGTGAGGGATTGGCATGCCAACTGGTTTTATGCCGCCAATATGATTCCTCCTCTTGGTGTTCATTCTGGTTCTGGTCCCGTGGTCAATGACCGATGGGAAAAGAATCTCCTGACGATGGATGAGCTCTAGGCGATCAAGCCATTTCTTGAGAGGATATGTACTCTGAAATAGCAAGGCTTGACTAGCTTTGGGATCATTTCTAGTTTCCTTCGCCGCCGTGTTCAACCTCTGAAGGAGCGAGAGAATTATGGTTTTGAGTACTCTAGGGCAGAGGACCCTTCTTGTATGGTCCCTGCCCTTGAGTTGACTGATGAGGAAGTGCTCGAGCACCTTCAGAAGATGTTGAAAGGAGTAAATATAATGTGCCGCTCCAGAAAGTTGATGGCGTTAGCGCTTTTCACCTCACGCAGTGGTACTGCCTCTGCCCACTTGGAGAAGTAGTCCGTTGCAGCGAGGATGAAACGATGACCTCCAGAAGAAGGAGGGTCAACGGGGCCGATGACGTCTATGCCCCAAGCGTCGAACGGCCACGAAGGGACTGTTGGTCGTAGAGGGACTGGAGGTAGATGCTTGAAGTCACCATGGATTTGGCAACCATGACATGTCTTCGCCACCTTCAGGCAATCTGCCATGATGCCCGGCCAGTAGTACCCAGCCAAGCGGATGCTATGGTACATCTTTGGCCCGCTTTGGTGTCCGCCACAGATTCCGTGATGCACCTCCTTCAAAATCTCATCAGCTTCGTGATGGCTGACGCATCGGAGGAGCATTTCTTGCCCATAGGCACGCCTATAGAGCACGCCTCCCTTGTAGATATAGGAAGGGAGTCATTGTTGTAGTTGGCGCCTCTTCACAGCATCGTCGGGGAGAGTGCCATGCTTGAAGTAGTCGATGAAGGGTTTGCGCCAATCGTCGTCTTCGACGGCGCATGCGGTGACGGTGTTAACCTCGTGCTCCTCCGGGATGAGCTCCAGCACCGCGGGAAGCAGCCACCTCTCCTCGACGGTAACTTGCGCGGACTTACCCTCAGGAAGGGCGAGTGCCGCTGCAAGTTTGGCCAACGCATCAGCTGGAGCGTTCCTGCTTCGGGGACATGAAGAATTTCAATATGTTTGAATTCATTCATGAGCTTCCGGGCTGCCTCACAGTACGGCATAAGCTCCGGTTTGCGAACCTCATATACCCCATTGACCTGTCGAACAATCAGTTGAGAGTCCCCATGAACCCATAGGGAACATACCTCCATGGAAAGTGCTAGGAGAAGGCCGAAGATGAGCGCTTCATACTCCGCTTCATTGTTGGAGCACTCCTTGAGAAGGGAGAATGAATGGTACATCACTCCTCCTCGGGGTTCTTGAACACCAATCCAGCTCCCGCTCTCCGTCTTGGGGCACCGTTTAGGGTGTCTTCTACTCGCGAAGCGCCGTCGAAGTAGAGCTCCCATGGAGCTTCGATCTCGGTGGTGAATACCTCTTGATCGGGCAACTCGGCGATGAGCGGAGAGTCATCGGGTACAGGATGTGCCGCAAGGAACTCGGCTAGAGCTTGTCCCTTGATGGCTTTTTGAGGCACGAAGGTGATGTCGAACTCCGTCATGAGTAGCACACATTTTGCTAGTCGCCCGGTGAGCGTGGGCTGGACTAAGCAGGTATTTTATTGGGTCCGCTCTTGCCACCAATTTGGATCCCATGCGCCAACATGTAATGCCTTAACTTCTTCAAGGCAAAGATCAGTGCCAAGGACAACTTCTCAATGGGAGAGAGTAGTTGCATTTCGGCACCCACCATGGTGCGGCTTAGGTAGTAGCACGCCACTTCTTTGCCTTCGTCGTTGTATTGTGCAAGTAAGGCGCCTAGCGAAGAAGGCTGAGCAGCAATATAAAGAATGAGAGGGCGCCCTTTTACAGGAGCTGCCAACACAGGAGGATTAAGGAGGTACCTTTTGATGCTTGTCGAAGCAATTTTGGCACTCCTCGTCCCATACGAATGGTGCCCCTTTTCTTCATTAGCTTGGAGAAGGGTTGTACAGCCCGGATAGGTTGGTAGATGAAGCATCGAATGTAGGCTAGATTCCTTGGAGCGTCCTCAACTCCTTCAACTTTTGGGGCGGCGGCATCTCGAGGATGGCGGTGATCTTCTTTGGCTCGATCTCGATGCCACGATGTCGGACGACGAAGCCGAGGAAGACGCCTGACCTGAACAGCGAATGCGCACTTGAGGGGGGTTCATCTTGAGCTGGTGTCGACGTAAACGCTCGAACACCACCCGCAAGTCATCTTGATGGTCTTTGCGGTCTTTTGTCTTCACCACCATGTCATCGACGTAGCACTCGATGGAGTGGTGGATCAAGTCACCGAGTATGTGCGTCATAGCTCGTTGATAGGTGGCACCAGCGTTCTTCAACCCGAAGGGCATCACCGTGTAATGGAAGTTGCCCTTAGGTGTTCTAAATGCGGTGTCGAGTGCATCGACAGGGTCCATTTTGATTTGGTTGTATCCAGACGACCCATCCATGAAGGACAAGGCATCGAACCCGGTAGTAGTAGCGTCGACCACCATTTCTGTGATCGGAAGAGGGAAGTCATCTTTAGGGCAAGCTCGATTCAAGTCGCGGAAGTCAACGCAGACTCGCACTTTCCCCATTCTTCTTCTCCCACGGGGACGATAGTGGAGAGCCAGTGTGGGTATTGTATCTCCTTGATGAACCCTGCTACGATCATGTTGTCCACCTCCGCTATAACCTGGTCTTAGAACTCGGGTTGGAGGCGTCGAGGTGCTTGCTTCACAGGACGAACTTGTGGGTCAATTGCCAGCTTGTGAGTGGTGACACTAGGATCTAATCCTGGCATCTCTTTATAGCTCCATGCGAAGCATTCTTTGTACTCCATTAAGAACCTTTGATAATCTTCTCGCTCCTCCTCCATGAGTGTAGCGCTCACAAAGGTCGGACGCGGATCATCTTCAATTCTGAGATTGATTTGTACAAGCTCATCGATGGTGGGCTGCCCTCCATCTTCGAGCTGTTGGGGTGCCGATGTGACATCCGGCTCTCCATCTTCTTCCACCGCTTCTACCTCCAGGGGGGTTTGTTGACGTCGAGGCTGGTAGGAGCAGCCAACTTCATCTCCCGTGGTAGTCGACATGGTGAAGTAAGTGGGCGATGTTGGCGTTGACCAAATCTTCTCCTTCGCCGGAGGTGTCAATGTTGTGGTAACCTAACCCAAACTTGGGCTGAGCTTTGTTCTTCCTCTTGATGAGAATTCTGCCTGGGCTCACCATTGCTCGCATATGGATGGTGCTTGTGGGACCCTGTTGTTTGGACCGAGCGTGATCCCGGCCTTCTCTAGCAGGCGAACCATTCTAGGCTCGGCCTTCATGGTCGTAAGTGCCTCATCTGCATCATGATCAGGGTTAGGGGATTCAAGTACAAAATCACAATGTTTGTACTTGTGGCACTTTATAGAAGATGGTGCTAGGTGTAGAGGAGTGCCCGGGAATTGTCCATACTTCCAACTCGGTGGTTTGTCGATATGTACAATGATGGAGGTTGCATGCATTCAGCACTCTCCGCTACTCCTTCTATTTCAGCGACCCTCTTCTTTATGACTCCTTCCGACATTAGTGAGGGTTGGCTTGTAGACACTTGAGGTGTTGGCGTTGATGACGCATCTTCAATTCTTATTGGTAGTTTGGTGCCACCTCCGAGGGTCAGAGCACCAGGCTTTGTATCCTCCTTAGTTGACAGAACCTCCTTAACTTGGGAGACAACCGTCAATAAGGGTCTTCGTGTAGGCCTTAATGTTAGGGGTGTCGATGTGGACACTCCTACTTTCAACGATAGAGGAGTGGCCGTGGATGTCGAGGGAATGCTACCCGCCCCCTGCCTTGTCCTTCTAGACCTTGGGGACGTCCTCCTCTTGGAGGGGGAGCATGGCATGATGAGAGCCTTCACCTCAAGTGTCGACAAAGCACTAGGCTTCAGCACGATGTCAGCTGCAGGAGCGACTCGACCAAGCTAATACTTGTACTCCTCCACCAGAAAGTAATACTTGGCGTCCGTGTGGTACGCCTCTTGCACGGTGTACGGGGACATGTTGCCGATGATGCGTTGTTGCGTCTTGCTTCCATCAAGGAACTTTAAGCATTGATGCAGCGTAGACGGCACCACCCGATACTTGTGAATCCACGGCCTCCCTAGAAGCGCGGAGTACGTCGTGTTGGCGTCGATGACGTAGAACCGCACTTTGAAGCTGAACGTGGACATCTGGATCTTAATGGTAAGAGCTCCTAAAGTCGCCTTCCCGGAGTTGTCGAAGCCACAGATGATGATGTCCGTAGGCTCCAAGTCAGCCACCGTGTAGCCAGCTCGCGTCAAGCTCCGTAGGGGAAGGATGTTCACAGCGGACCCCGGGTCGATGAGGATTCGATGAAGGTGCGTGGCTCCTACGTTCCCTTCAACGTAGAGTGGGCGGTTGTGATCTCCAGTCTTCTACCACCTCATCTTCTTCATCGAACGTGATCTCGTTTACAAACAACGGGTTGTTGACAAGGCGGTGTTTGGCCATGATGACTTCATAGAGCTCCGGTTCTTGCAGCGCCTTCACTAGGGCTTCTCGGAGCTCGGGCACAAGCATGAGAGCATCATAGACGCTCAGCAACGCGGGGACCCGCTTTAGGTGAGAGACAACATTGTAGTCGATGTCGTCAACTCTGTTCTTTTTCTTTGATGTTTCGGGCACTCCCGCTAATGGGGTACCTTCATTTGTAGGCTTGTTCCCTTTTGGTTGCTTGACTTGGGGCAGCTCTTGTAAAGCCTTCCCACTTCGTAGGTTCATGTTGACTTCCAGCAGGGCATCTCCTTGCTCAGCACCATCATGGAGCATTTCCTGCTCTCTAGTCGTGAGCAGCTCATTGGAGTTTGCGCTACCGTCGTTGCTGCTAGCGGAAGTGGCGTTACATGTTGCCGCATTTAAGGTTGGCGAAGAGCTTGATTCTTCACTTACCTCTTCAGTCAAAATCTGCCCCCTAGTCCTTGGGCCAGTATTCTACCAAGGTAGCTAGAACACGACCCGTATGAGGGAAGGGCGCATTTCCTTGCTCCCTGGGGACAAACCTGAGGTTGCAGGCGCCGCCGGCTTGGGTCTGGCCGCCTTGGTGCTGGTGTCGATGTTGATGTTGCATGTGGAGACACGATCGTGTGAGGATGTCGCAGGGGGACACCCATTTGGTCGTCGTTGACGCTGTACTTCGGTCCATGTCTCCCCTTGAGGGACCCTGGTTGGCTCTGTTGATGTAGTTTGGGGCTGCTTGAGCGTCGTAGAGGCAAGTTGCTCCTCGACTTGCGCTAGCGACACCCATGATCCCTGGTCTCTTTCTCCTTCTTGACTCACCGAAGAATGTGCCCCCATCATCACCATGTTAACAGCATGGTAATCATGATTAACAGCATCGGGATCCAGGTTGATTCTCCCCTCGATGATGGCTTTTTGGAGCCACTCCTTGAAGGCGATGCAATCCTCGATCAAGTGACTGACGTACCTGTGGTATGGGCAGTACAAAGGATTGTTAGCCATGCTTACCTGGTGTGGCCGACGTGGTTCAGGAAGGCAGGAGCGCTTGATTGTCCATCAGCTGCTCGAACATAGCTTTCACCAACTCCCGCCTGAAGATGTATTGCTTCTTGAGGAGGTCTGAGAGACGCATCCTCCTTCCTTCTTGATCGTTCCTTGTGCCTAGGAAAGGCGCCTGGGTGGAGGGACGTTGGAGAAAACCCTCGCCGTATTCGCCTCTGCTTGAGCCTTCATCTTGCCCCCAGCGTTGTTAGGCTTCGCTGTCAAGCTGAAGCGCTTAGCAGGGTCAAAGACACTCGCGTTCTTGTAGAGCTCCATGATTTGAGGCGACTTTTCGAACTCGATCTTGGTGGCGGCCACCGCGGAGCTCAGTTCGCTGAACGTCCTAGGCTCACGACGAGAGACTTCAAGCGACCAGTGTTGTAGCATCCCATGAATGCACATTCCGATCGCATCCTCGAGGTGCATGTCTCTAGCCAGACACACATAGCTATCCCGAAACCGGATAATGTAGTCGTCGATGGCTTCATCGCGTCATTGCTTAACTTGCGACAGCTCGACGATGGAGATGTCCCTCTTCATAGCAACAAAGTGCTTTTTGAAGGCGCTCTTCATGTCAGTCTAGCTAGTAATTTTTCCTACCGGCAGCCGGCTGTACCAATGGAACGCCACGCCGGTTAGAGATCCTGAGAATTGGCGCAATAGCAGCGACAAGTTGTTGGCTGTGTCGCCACATGCCGCCTCAAAGTAGGCCAGATGCTCTCTCGCATCCCCAGTCCCATCGAATTGACGAAATTTAGGTGGGCGCCATCCCGTAGGGAAGGGGACAAGATCGTGCCATGCTTCATATGGCTTCTCCAAGTCACCCTCTAGTGAGTGCGGCGCCTTCTCGTTCGTGATCTGCCTCAACTTCTTGGTCACCATGTCTTCGACTATGTCATGATAGTCTTTTAGCGTTGATGGTTGTGGTCCTGCACTTGCCGACAGCAGAGGGATTTCGCAATGGAGGGGGACTGAGCACTTGCAATGCCTTCTACCTCCTCAAGCTGCGGATCCTCGGGAGGTTGATGGGCACCACCAGGTTGCACGTTTTGTGTTAGGGTCGTCATTAGTTCAACTAGATTGTCAAACTTTGTTGACAACGCCCTGATCACCTCGCCTTGTGCTTGTACTTGATCTTCTAGGCTTCTTGGGGCGCTGTTCTCTCCTGCCATGCGTGCTGACTGCTATGTTAAGGTCGCCGATATACTCCTCCCCTTCCGAAGGGATGGAGCGAGCGAGGTTGTGGTAGAGTGGCAATGTGGAGTGCACCTCCAATGACGCAGAGGAGTCAGAGTCGGAGTCGGAGTTAGAATCACATGTGTAAGGGCCCGAAAACTCCTCTTCATCGACCATGGCTTGGTTCACCTTTTGCTCCGCGATGGACTTAAGCCGAGTACTAGCCCCAGCCCGATCAATGAGGTGTTGCAATTCCTGTTGGTCTTGTGGAAGTCGAGACGAGATGTCGGCGTATCATTTTGGAGATATGTCCGACGTCAATATATCATCACCATCAGGACAACGCATTCCTTCTCTCGCTAATGGGGAAGCAAGGAGCTGATGTCCCTACTTTCGGATTCACCGGGATCTCTTCGTCAGAAGGATAAGTGAAGTCATGGGTCACCGGTAGAGGGACCCATGTCTCTTCGGACATGTGCTCTGGATGCGCCGTCAATGCAACGCACATGGCTACGTCCTTCTTGGGTGCTTCAGTCGTTGGAGAGGCTTCCTCATCCATCGCAACCGTATCGTCAACTTGAGCTTGTGGAAGAACCTCACCATCTTGCATGGATGGCGCTTTCTCGACCCCGTCCATTGGTGAAGCCGAGGTCGAGGTGGACTCTCCTAGGCTAGTCCGAAGAGGCTATGCTTGGTGTAGCTTCTCGTGATCCTTTTCTTTTCAAGATAATTGGAGGGCGCTCTTGAGTAGGAGCGACCCCTTTCCCTGCTGCCTCGCCACCTCGCACCTTGCGAGGTTTTGGAGTTAATCTTTTGAGGAGGTACTTGTACCTCTCGTTGCTTTCCAGAGTGGGGGAGATACGGAATATGATTCTCCCATCTTCTTGGCAGATGTCCCCATCAGCACAAACACGCACTTGAGTGTTCGTAAGCACCAACTCCTCAAGCTCACGGTAGAGTGTATGGCGGTTCCTTCGTCGCCTCTCACGCTTGCGCTGGTTCTCCGTTAGCACATGTCGAGCCTGTGACGGCCCTTGTGGTGCAGGAGGAACCACCGGCCCAACTGGTCGGGGAGTTGTGCTTGGGACATTCTCTTCCCACCGCCTCGATCACGAGGCTCCACGCCTTGGAGAGGGCGGAGGTGGAGCAAACCTTCCAATGGATGGAAAGGCAGCGCGTCGTTCTTGCGTTTCACGAGGAGGTGCGGCATAGTCAGTACGCCTTGCCCACATGTTTCGCCGTGGAGGCAGAGCCATGTATCCTCTATGCATGGGTGGTGGAGTTCGGTGACGTGGTGCCAAGGTTTGGCGCTCATGTTGGGGACGGTGGCTCGGCGCATGCCTTTCCGGCCCAGTCCTTGAATCGAGCCGAGGAAGATCCTGGCGTAGCCTGAAGCCTTCTCCCAAGCTCGGCCACTTGGTCTCGTAATTGACGGATCTCCTCCTGCACATTCCCATCGCGAGGTGTAGGTTGTTCAGTTTGCAGAGGCGCAAACCTGTTGGCGTTACGAGAGGAGGCGCCGTTAGTCGCCGACACGTGAAGGCAAGACACCCATGTAGTCGGTTGGATTGGGATGCTGTTGTCGACGATGGTGGTTGGTCCGGCGATGTAGGGCTGCCTGTTTGCGTGGCGCATCTTCCAATACTCCCGCATGATCGTGCGCCTCACAAGCTCCTTGATCTTGGTAGGTTCATATGCCCACCCGTTAGGGAACAAGTTGTATGGAGGCTCCACCATGCTGGGGTAGATGAACACCTTGTGACTTAGGTCTCTCACGTCTAGAGACCAGTCCTCCTCTACAATAGTGCTTCGCGCAATGCGAGCACTGACTTGTTGGTGGAGTTGTTGTACCTTGCGGTACTTCCTCCTACAGTTGCGTAGCGGGTGTGGGCTCGACGCGTGGCAGAGCATGCATCATTTGTCGACGCAGGTCACACGAGATAGCCTCCAAGGCTTCGAGCAACTCCACCTCCGCGTATTCCACAGGTGGAACAGGTGCGTCTTTGGCTAGAGTCGACGTGGGAGGTTGGAGAGCCGCACTACTCGCACGCCTGTTGTTTGCCTTGATGCGTAGTTGTTGTGCAGCATGGACGTCTCCTTTGACCTCCTCGATGGTGGACTTCTCCAGGAGGGCGTGAGCTTCCAGCATGAGGTTGCGACGCTCCTTCTTAGCCTTAGCAAAGGCTCGCTTCTGTGCCTTTTTGGACTCAACCTTTTGGAACAGGGCCGGGTCTTGTGTTTGGTGGAAGTAGGTCTTCTCGCGATGCTTGAAGACCTCTACCAGAGGGTGCGTGCCAAAGGAGATCAAGAACGGAGTCTCAACGTTGGCGGTGCCGTGGACTCCTCCCACTCCTTCTTGGATCGCCGTAGGGCGGACCTTCTCGACCTTCATGGGGAATGCCGGCTTGACGTCAGCAGCTTCCAGTCGTGCTCCCATCGGTCCAGAGATCAGCACTAGGAATTGCCCGATCTGAATCATGGCAGACTCCTGGGTGGTTGCAGCGTCGGATAGTCCTCCTGCAAGAAGGGGACCATTCATTAGGACAGCTCCACCTTGGGTACCGTCATGCAGCATGTTGTGCTTGTTGGAGGAGAGGCGAAGACGAATCCGACGACACACTGCAGTAGAGATGGGAGGAGAACCAGGTCCCACCGGGCGTGCCAATTTGTTTGGACACCAGAAAATCCGCCTACAGCGGCTTCTCGTGTGGGAAGTGTGCGGGCGTGCTAGTGTACAATAGTACACAAAAATAAAAGACAGGAACATAGTATCTTATTAATCATCACGAGTAACAAGTACAAATTCCTAAGAAAAGAATGCGCGCCATGGCCTGCTGATGGCTATCTAACTTGGGCGATGTGGTCTCCATGGTTCCTGGGGCCTCGGAAGGCTCCCAGTTAATTACCCCTGTGAGTTGAATCACAGAGTACCTCCAATTCTGCTGCTGTGGTCGTCGTCTTCAATCTTCGCTTCACTTCTCCATGCAGAATGTTGGTGTAGATGTGGGTGGCGTCGGCGTAAGGGCCTCGTCGGTCCATGAGCCGGTACAACATGGCTGGAACATCAGCCATGTCCGCCCGTGTAGTCCGCCTTGTCAGTGTCGAACAGCACGTGGTGTCATCTTGATCGCACTTGCATGGTTGGTGTAGATCGGATCGGATCGGACTTCCTCGGCCGCGTCGTCGTGGTACGCCGTGGAACTTGTTCACTTGGAGTTGTTGAAGTAGTGGATGGAGAGCTGCATCGCGGCGCTGCGTTCTTGTGGAGGCCGGCGTGACCTCCTGGCTTCAGCACATCTGGAGCATGTACGTGTAGATGCATCCATGCATGGCCCTGTACACGCCCACATGCACGTAGCCTTGCCTTGCTTGCATCTTGGTGTTGCTTGTGTGTAGGTAAAGAACTTGCATCTTCAAGTTCATGTCGTGGTAGCGTTCGGCCTTCACTCGGGCGTGTTCGACGCCAGCGGACCAAAGCCGACCGTCGGCGCTCCGTATTCCCATGACGCAAAGTCTGGTGTCGTCTCGATCATCAAACCACCATGTCGCTCTCTTCTTGGCCCAAATCATGACATAGGACCGATGTGCTCATATCCATGCAAGATTGCAAAAGAAACAGTAACTAATAAATAGATTGACTAGATTAGTTTCTTACCCATGGAGAAGAACGTGTATGCCATCTCTTTCTACTGGTGGCTTTCGCCTTCTCGGCTTCAGGAACTCACGACGGAAGACGACGTCTGGCCGCTGGCTAGCTGCTGGTCTGGGGCTGAACGTCGGAGTGGTGGATGGCGATGTGCTTCTAGCTCTTGTTGCCAAGAACAGCCTGATGGCATGGAGGTGAGGTCTGATTTTTCCTTTCATAGAGTCCTGGGGGCTCTTTATATAGGCAACAGCTAGGGTAATGCCGAGCCTGTTGGGCTGCACGCACGCGCCGCCTTTGTTGGTTGCCACCGAGCGAGATATTTGGAGATTTATATCCTGGCGAGAACCTGGACACTTCTATTCCGTATACCAAACAAACATCTCCTTTCTTGGCTGAACAGTGGGCCAGCACTTGATATGGATTAGCTTCTCACATGCAGTCACTGAGGCATGGGCCCAGCTGACTATAGAGCCTACTATACGTACGTATATTTGGTCAAGAGAGGCTTGCGGCTGATAAACGTGCATGTACGCTAGCTGGCGATCAGTACACGGATCTGCCGGCTGTATATCCCCGAACGTTCTAGAATATTCTGGACCTCGCACCGAGTAGCGCCGCGTCGCATCGGCCCGGCTGGTGTACAATTATGCGGAAAATACATGGTATAGACCGGCATATATACAAGCTCTACGGCCGATTCCGGACGTATATATACAAGCGCACATACGTATCATGACTGCACCTGTTTAGCTCTCTCCCATTGCCTGTCGCGAGCATACCTACACTGCATGCATGGACCTGTAGCACGCAGAAGCTCACACGGTGGTTATTAGCTTCCTTGCCTGAATGCACGTGACACAAGCATATATATGTATATGTATGTATTTTCCCTTTTTTTTATATGCTTGGTGGTACACACAAATAAAAGTGTACATATGGATTTTACTTTGACAAAAATCCATCGAACACACTTTCATGAACGAGAATGTGGAGCCATACTTTATAATATAATTGTACTGTGCAAACATAAATGTTCTCACAATATTACAAGGAATGTGTGGTTTTTTGACATTCTATTTATGTCAAAATATGTGGAATTATTGTCACAACTTAAGATTTTTTACATTCAGTTGACGAAAATTCAAGCGTCAAAAACCACGGTCACAAATTGATTATGTGATGTTTGTATGTTTATTGTCACAAGCTTATTACAATGGATTTTAGTGTCATATAGGTTTATGACTTTGGTTTTTTTGTCACAAGTCATTGCACCGCCAGTAGGAAGCTAACATGGCAGGACAAAAAAATATCATTTGATTGAAATGCAGCCAGTTAAGGCCCATGTGGTTGGCGGGCTTATAACAGGCCAAAAACATTTTTGGCCTGCTTTTTTATACATTGCAGCCCACTTATTTTGTAGTTTTTTTGGCCCATTAAGCTTTCTGAAATATTTTTTCAGCCCATTTTTTCGTTCTCAATTAGCCCACGCAAATATTTTTTAGGGCCCATTTTTCTGTTAGCCACACATTTTTTTAGCCAGGCAACATAAAAAGCACTTAGCTCAAACACCACAGACTCAGTGGAAAAGGACCAGGTTTCTTATATGTGAGGTACTGAGTTCGAGCCTTGAAGGGCTGTATATTTTTGCGCAGAAGTCAGGTTATACAATGTTGTATAGTGCACCCTACCATAAGTGTCAGGTTATAGGTTCACGCCAACGACTGCATGTTTTGTTTATTTTTTTGCTATAGTGATTAGGCCTATATAAAATAAAGCACCACATTTAACAACGTCGGTCATGAAATATACATAACATGGGATGCAATATATTAGAAAAAAACAATAAAAATTGAAAAGTACATGCCAACATAGACAACAATGCTTAAAAAGATTAATAAATTATTTTGTGACACACAAAGTCTGTCATAGATCGATGTCATTTGTAATTAGACTTTGTGACACAGTAAATGCCTTTGTGACGTAGCAAATATCGTCATTGCATGAAATATGACGCTTTTGTGACATACAACATTTTATTACCACTAAGTCAAAGTGCTTGAAACATAATGTCATAAATCGGATGACATTATGACCTATCATCATACTAAATATGTGTCGGTGCAGAAAGTGACCAACACGTAAATATTTGTAGTTTTGTCATACGTTGTGATCGGATGTGGCCTAGCACTCAATGACACAGGGTTTATACTGGTTTAGGCAACATGCCCTACGTCTAGTTTGAGTCGATCGGTGACTTCATTTCTGAGCTTAGGTGCTCGAAGTTTGTTGTGGGGTTACAAACGAGAGGGAGAAAGATAGGGGGTGCAAGAGACCCGGTCGGACTCTGGGCCGAAGGGCCGAGAGAGACGGGAGCTCCTACGTGCGCTAAGTATTTGAGCGTGTGCTCTGTGTTTGTGAGATTGATCATAAAAAATGTCTTCTCTATTGGGAGAGAGCGCGTCCCCTTTTATAGATGAAGGGGATGACCTTATAAGAGAGAGAGAGAGTACGTATGCTACTAAATCTTGTTGCCCACGCCATCGGGTACAAGATGATGGTAGGCGCTCACAATACTGTTTGTGTTAGACGCATGTGGGAGATTTTACCGTATTCACCATGTATGGTAAATGACGGCGCCCACAACACTATCGATGTCCAGAGGCATGTGAGGGGTTTTACCATGTTCGTCTGGTATGGGAATTGATGGCGGCCACAATACTGTAGGACAAACATTGACGCCCACAACACTGCTTGGGTTTTGACATGCTTGGAAGGTTGCAGGGCACCCTTCTGACATGCCCTGTCGGTACTATCCTATAGGTGTACTGGGTACGGTTCATGGTATTGCGGTTGGCTTGAGCTCCCTGCCTGACTTGCTCCGCTCGTTTCCTGGGTCCTCACCGAGCGGGCGTCCCCGGTTGATTGGTCCCTATCGGCTCCGACTGTGCCAGTCGGAGAAGAGCTTTAAGCAGAGGTTTCGGTACATCCCCAATCGAAGACACGGATCGGAGTTAGAAGCGGCGTTGGCCAGGCCTTCCAATCGGAGTGGCGGGCCAGAGTCGGAAGCGAACGTCGTTCCTCCTTGGCCAGTCCTTCCGATCAAAGACTGGATCGCCCTTCTGGCCTATCGTTAGGTATTTGGGCTGGCCTAGGAGTTGCGCGCCGTTCGCAACATCATCTGCTAGGCCAAGCTTTTGCTGGGAAGCAGGTCCATGAGGGACCCCGGGTTTATGAACCCGACAGGATCCCCCGAGCCCCCGGGCGATTTAGATAGAATCATCTGTGGGATTTTTGTCTTGACAGCAGGTGCGCGCGAGTGCACCCGTGGGTGTAGCCCCGAGCCTCCGGGCGATTCGGTAGAATTATCTAGGGGGTTTCATGTTGCTAACCGAGGAATTTTTTGTTTCAACAGCGGGTGCACGCGAGCGCACCCGCAGGTGTAGCCCCTGAGCCCCCGGGCAATTTAGGCAGAATTGCCTAGGGGGTTTTGTCAGCGGGCGTGAGTGTGTGCACCTTGGTGGGCTTAGCCTCCTCTTTCTAGTTTCTAACCCATCGTTTCTAGGAGTGCGGTCCGGGGCGTTTGGTCGCGGCCGAGGGACTGGGCGATATGGAGTTTGTCAACTAGGGTGAGCCAAGGGACAGCCGAGGGATCGGGCGTGGACCAATGCATTGGGCGTAGCCGAGGGACAGAGGGATCGGGTGAGTCAGAGTCATGGATCCAGGCATCTGACGTGCCGAGGGATCGCGTGAGTCAGAGTCACTGATCCAGGTGCTAGGCACAAGGAGGGATCGGACGAGTCAGAGTTGTGGATCTAGGCGTTGGATGGGCCGAGGTGGTGAACGGGCTGAGAGATTGGGCGAGTTAGAGTCATGGATCCAGGTGCTAGGCACAATGAGGGATTGGGCGAGTCAGAGTCATGGATCTAGGCGTTGGATGGGCCGAGGTGGTGGATGGGCAGTGGGATCGGGCGAGTCGGAGTCATAGATCTAGGCGCTGGGTGCAACGAGGGATCGGGCGAGTCAGAGTCATGGATCCAGGCGTTAGATGGGATGAGGTGGTGGATAGGCTGAGGGATCGGGTGAGTCAGAGTCATGGATCTAGGCACTGGGCGCAACGACGGATCGGGCGAGTCAAAGTCATGGATCTAGGTGTTGGACGTGCTGAGGGATCAGGCGAGTCAGAGTCATAGATCTAGGCGCTGGGCGCAACGAGGGATCGAGCGAGTCAGGGTCGTAGATCTAGGCGTCGGCCGTGCCGAGGCAGAGGTGGTGGACATGCTGAGGTGTTTGGGCATCCTGAGCCCTCGAGCCCCGTTAGGCTCGGTAAGGGTAGGTTTGAGTTTTCGTGCATTACCCTGTCCGTGGTTTTCTCAACCAGAGGGGCTAAGCTAACATCGCTTGCCTCGATGGCACGAGTGACGTGCTTGGTGAGCTCGCTAATAGGCATGTTCGAGTGAAATCCAGGTCCATCGTTCGTGACGAGGTTGGCATAGCCCTCATGTGGCATTCCACTGCTCGTTAAACCACGTCCCGGTAGATGCCTAGGTCATTCCGAAGACCAACCCGGGTGGCCACTGGCCTCCCCTCGATGGAGATTCTGTGGGCATGGCTCAAGGTTATGATCAAACGAGAAGCTTGAGATGACCCTGTCTGCTTCGGAGCAGACTGGGCGAGGGTCGTTGGGGCTCATCTGCGTTTTCTCCCCTGGCTCTATTTGACACGAGGCGGCCTCGAGCCCTTTGTGGGCCGGCCTTCAAACCCTGGTCAGTCTTTGCTCATGTTGAATGAGGCAACTACCGCTTCATGATGCAACATGGAGTGTTGTGATGCATTTAACTGCATATATGATGCTTTAGATGTATGGGATGAATGAATGTGTGTATGGATGAATGTGTGAATGCGTGCATGAATGTATGAATGACAGTAGATGAATGAATGATCATATAAAGAAATAGTGGGGGTTGGTAATGTTACCATGATGACTCGAGTGACGGAGTTTGAGGAGCTCCTATCAGATATGTCCGACCGGGATCCACGCTCGTTGTTCATGACGGAGTCAGCATGACCCACATGGGGCATCCCTTTGCTCCTTACTTGTCTCTCGGCATTCGCCTGAGTCGTTCAATCGACTCAGGAAGCCCGTTGGTCTCTCCTAGGCAGAGATCGCGTTGTTAGGCCCTTCCAAGTCTTGCCTGGGAAGGCAGAGGGCCGCCTACACGCAGTTGCGCCTTGTTTCCCGTGCTCGGTGTGTGGTAGTGGTGGGCCATACCTAAGCCATGTCCTGTCTAACTAGGTGTCATCTCGTTGGGCAGGGTCCGTCCCATCGGTCAGGGCACGTCCTGTCATATCCCATCCATATTGAATGGAGGAAGGGAGAGGATTTTTTGCCCCAATCCCTTGTCTTTCCCCAACTGTTGCGCCTTCTCCTTAAATAGGGGAAGGGAGAGGGCTTTCATCCCGTTCCTTCGCCTATTCCTCATCTGCCGCCTCTTCTCCTTCTTCCTTCTTGCCAAGAGCGTTTGAGTGTCATGGCGGTTCCATGGAGAGAAAAGGGGAGAGCAAGGGAGAGGAGAAAACTCACAGATCCATTCACGAATTCAGAGCGTAATGTCGAGCTGGAGGCCATCCGAGGTGGTGTTGGCCGCCTGCACCAAGAAGTGGCGGCTTCTGCCGAAGGAAGTGGCATACTAGATCCTATGTGGGCTCCTTGATGAGTGGGGCCTAGAGCTACAACACCTTAATCTGACTGGGGTGCTGCTCGTCGCTGGCTTCATCACCGTCTGTGAGGCCTTCTTTAGGATGGAGTCATATGTGGACTCTTTCTAGTGGATCTTCACTGGGTGAGCCTTGTCGGAGGGGAAGCCGCCCAGGACTATGCCGGTGGGGGGTTTCGTCCCTACAGCTCTTCAGGTCGGCCAGTTCATAAAGTTTGATGAGATGTCAGAGACATCCTCTAGCCATGGCGGCCATACTATGGTAGGCAATGTCCTTGTCCAGGAGCTACCCTGTCTGTATGGGAAAGCCTGGAGCTCCATGTTCTTTTATTGAGCATCTATGGGTGCAACACCCTTGAGGTACCCATTGCGCTCGTTGAAGTTGAGGGAGCGGAACCAGGCGGGGCCCTCACAGTGGTGGTTATGTCTGGTGGCAGTAAACGCTCTTGGATGATGCTCTTGTTGCGATACATGGTGCCCGCCACTAGAAGACACCTGGACCTAGGTTTTGCTGCTATCTACTAAAGGTGTGCGTCAAGAAGACGTTACCCAGCCTACGGATGGAGTGGAGGTCGGGTCGTAAGCTCCATTCAAGCTGAGCGTTGCCCTGTTGGAGGGCTAGCAGCCTTTATCTTCGTTGGTCGTGTCGTTAGCCGATGCCGCCAGGTGGCCATAGTAGAAGTAGCAAGCAGATGTAATAGTTTAAGTTCATGGGGTAGCCCCATGTGAACAGTTGTATTAACGAATACATCAATTTTGTTTTTGTGATGAATCACTTTGTTCGGGGAAGCTTGTCCCATCCATTCCTTGTTTTTACCTTAGCATAGCTTTGTTTTTATTCTTTCTTTTTTGCACCTGTCGGTTCGTCCCATAGGCTACAACCTTAAGAGCCCGGGCATGGCCTGTGAGGCTCAGCTGCTCGTAACCATAGGTAGAGGCGGGGTGCGATCGGTCAAAATGTTGAAGCAAAGTTACGTAAGATAATTAACAGAATGGACTACCCTTTTTGTTCATGTAGGAAATGTATTTACTATATGATAGTAAAAAAAGGTAGTATTGCACCCTTGTGGAGCCCCCAAGCAACCTGGGCCGAAAGTGTTTGGGCCGGGGTGCTTTGCAGGAGCGAACGCTGAATGAAAGAAAATGGTAAAGACCGAATTTTTAGGGGAAGAAACGACATAACTGTTCGATATTTCAAGTGCTGGCGAGAACATCGCTGTTGTCATCCTTTAGTCAGTAGGTGCCCGGTCGGATCACTTCGGTCACCGTGTAGGGTCCTTCCCATGGTGGAGAGAGTTTGTGCTTCTCCTTGGTCGATTGGGTCCTTTGAAGCACAAGGTCTCCAACCTCGATGATCCTTCCTCTGATTTTCCTCTCGTGGTATCTACGGAGAGTCTACTGGTAGCGAGCGGAGCGGATGATGGTCGTCTCATGGGCCTCCTCGAGCAGGTTGACTTCGTCTTGCTAAGCCTCCGCTGCTCGGTTGCAGTCAAAGGCCTTCACTCTTGGGGCGTCGTGGTCGATGTTGGAGGGCGGCACTGCTTTAGCTCTATAGGCTAGGAAGAAGGGTGTGAACCTTGTGAATCGGTTTGGGGTTGTTCTTAGGCTCTAGAGGATCATTGGGACCTCTGCAACCCATCGCTCGACATACTTGTTCAGACGATCGAAGATGCGTGGCATAAGTCCTTGGAGGGCCATGCCATTAGCACGTTCGACCTGACCATTAGTATGCGGATGTTTGACTAAGGCCCAGTCGATCTTGATGCCGTATCCATCACTAAAATCCAGGAACTTATTTTTGGTGAAGTTAGTTCTATGGTCAGTGATGATACAGTTAGGAACGTTGAACTGGCAGATGATGTCGAGGAAGAACTTGACTGCCTCCTCCAAGCGGATGTTGGTGATGGGCTTGGCCTCTATCCACTTGGTGAACTTGTCGACCGCCACGAGTAGGTGAGTGAAGCCGCCTAGGCCCTTTTTAAGGGGTCCTACCATGTCGAGGCCCCAGACTATGAATGGCCAGGTGATAGGGATGGTTTGGAGCTCCTATGCCGACAAATGAGTTTGCCGAGCGTAGAACTGACATCCCTCGAACCTGTGGATGACCTCCTCTACATCTCATAGTGTGGTGGGCCAGTAAAAACCTGAGTGAAAGGCTTTTCTGACCAACGACCTCAGGCCACGTGATGTCCGTAGATTCTAGCCTAGACCTCAAGGAGGAGCTATTTCCATTGGTTGGTAGGGATGCACTTCATGAGTACCCCTGATGGACTTTGCTTGTAGAGTTCATCACCGATGGCGATGAATGTCTTGGCGCTTTGAGCGATCCATCAAGCTTCAGTCCTTTTGGGTGGGAGAACCTCCTCGAGGAGGTAGGCGAGTAGCAACGCTCGCTAGTCAGTTTGATCAAGTGCCAACATGGCGATGTCGGCGGGCGACGTCATCATAGAGGCACTAGGGTCGGAGTCCCTGAGTGTTGGTTTGGCATCGGGGTCGGAGCCCCCGAGCGCCGGGTTGGCATCAGGGTGTGTCTAGATCGGACCTTCCAGGATGTGGGTGGATGGCTCGTGGAGGTCATTGATGAAGACCCCGCTTGGAGATGGATCCCGCCTAGTGGCCAATTTTGCAAGAAAATCGATGGCATCATTGTCCTTTTGGGGGACGTGATGCAGCTCGATCCCCTAGAATTTGTCCTTGAGCTTGCGCACCTCTTGGCAGTATGCTGCCATGAGGGGGCTTTTGCAGGAGGACTCCTTCATGACCTAGTCGACGACTAGCTTCGAGTCACCACGAACGTAGAGTCATGTAGCGCCAAGCTTGATGGCTATGTGTAGTCCGTTGATGAGGGCCTCATACTCCGTGGTGTTGTTTGAGGCTAAAAAGTGGAGGCGGATGGCTTAGCGGAGCCTACTCCTGTCTAGGGAGCTTAGAACCACTCCAGCCCCTGAGCCGGGCACCATGAAGGACTCATCGAAGTACATCATCCAGTACTCGTGGGTGATGTCTAGGGTCAGTAGCTGGACCTCCATCCATTCAGTGACAAAATCCATGAGAGCTTAAGACTTAATAGCGGTATGGGGGATATACCTGATGTTGTGGCCCATGAGTTTGAGTGCCCACTTGGAGATCCATCCCACGGCATTGTGGTTGTGGATGATGTCTTCGTGCGGGTATGAAGTGACGACTGTGACTTCATGGTCGGTGAAGTAGTGCAGGAGCTTCCAGGTCGCCATCAGCACGACATATAGGAGTTTTGGCACCTGGAGGCACCAGACCTTGAGGTCGGTGAGTACCTCTCCGACGAAGTATATAGGTCGTTGGACCTTAAGGTGGTGTCCTGGCTCCTCCCTTTCGATGACTAGGGCGGTGCTCACCATGTGGTTACCTGCCACGGCGTAGAGGTAGAGGGGTTCTCCTAGTTTAGGAGCAACAAGGATTGGGGCCAATGTCAGTGATGCTTTGAGGCTCTCCAAAGCCTACTATGCTTCCTTAGTCCAAATGAACGTGTCTATCCTTTTGAGCAGCTTGTAGAGAGGCATCCCTCGCTCGTTGAGCCGAGAGATGAATCGGCTTAGGGCGGCTAGACAACCGGTGAGCCTTTGTACACCCTTTCATTGTGTATAGGGCCCATGTTGGAGATGGCAGCGATTTTTTCGAGGTTGGCCTCGATACCGCGTTCGAACACGATGTATCCAAGTAGTTTCCCCTTTGAAACCTTGAAGACACATTTTTTGGGATTCAATTTGATGTTGAACCTTTAGAGGTTCATGAATGTCATGACCAAGTTTGCGATCAGGTCGCAAGCTTGAGGCATTTGACCACTATGTCATCAACATAGACGATGATGGTTGGTTTTGGTCGGTCGACTTGATCAGGTTGGTCGAGTAGGTTGATTTGGTCAATGAAGCATTGCTGCATGCACCGTTGATAGGTGGCGCCAATGTTCTTTAGGCCAAAAGACATGGTTATGTAGCAGTACGAAACATATGGGGTGATGAACGAGGTTGCGAGTTGATCGAACTCTTTCATCGCAATCTGGTGATAGCCTAAGTAGGCATCTAGAAAGGAGAGGATCTCACATTCCAAGGTGGAGTCGACTATCTGGTCTATGTGTTGCAAAGGAAAGCGATCCTTTAGACATGCTTTGTTGAGGCTAGTATAATTGACGCACATTCTCCATTTCTCGGTCTTCTTTTTGACAAGAACAGGATTGGCAAGCTAGTTGGAGTGGAATACCTCTCTAATGAATCCGGCTGCTAGGAGTTTGGCGACCTCCACGCCTATGGCCCTACGCCTCTCATTGTCAAAGCGGCGTAGGCATTGCTTGGCGGGCTTTGAGCTCGGGATGAGGTGTAGTGCTTTCTTAGAGACCTCCCACGGTATGCCTAGCATGTCAGATGGTTTCCATGCAAAGACATCGCGATTGGTGTGTAGGAAGTCAACGAGCTCGTATTGCTATTTGGCCAAAAGCTAGGTCCTAATCTGCACCGTCTTGGTTGGATCAGTGGGGTCGATCCCCACCAACTTAGTTTCCTCAAGTGGGCAGAAGGCAGTCGAAGAGGTTGGCTTGTTGCAGTCTGGGACTGCTGGGGTTGACAAATCCTGGAGCCATGGGAGCTTGGAAGAGTTGATGACGGCAGTGGCGAGCTCGTAATTCTCATGGTCACACATGAAGGCGTGCGAGAAGGTGCTACCCATAGTGATGACGTCGTTTGGTCCCAGCATCTTCAGCTTTAAGTAGGTGTAGTTGGGGACTGCCATGAACTTGGCATAGCATGGGCGCCCCAAGATGGCATGGTAAGACCCTAGGAAGTCCACCACCTTGAAGGTAAGCACCTTCAAGCGGAAGTTGGCTTGGTCGCCAAACATGATGGGTAGGTCGATCTACCCGAGCGGGTATGCCTGTGCTCCCAGGATCATGCCATGGAAGGGAGAGCTCGCCGATCAGAGCTCTAATCGGGGGATGCGCATGGTGTCGAGGGTGTCGACGTAGAGGATGTTGAGGCCATTGCCTCCATCCATCAGCACCTTAGTGAGGTGCTTCTTACGGATGATGGGGTCAACGATGAGCGGGTAGCATCCTAGTCTAGCAACATGGAATGGATGGTCCCTTTGATCAAAAGTGATCGGAGATTCCGGCCAGCGAAGGAAGGTGGGGACGGCTGTTTCAGCGACGCATGCCTCTCGGTAGCGCACTTTGTGTTGGTTCTTGGAGTAGATGGCATCGGACCCCCTGAAGATCATGATGCATTCCTCAGGGTAGGGGAAGTTTTCCCCGTCCTTGCCCACTATGCCTCCTTTCTTGGCTGTCGCCTCTTTGCTCTTTCCTTCTTTTGGCCCACTGGCCTATCATAAGAAGCACCTGAGGAGCTCACAATCTTTATAGAGGTGTTTGATGGGGTAGGCGTGGTTGGTGCATGGGCTATCCATGAGCTTGTTGAGGTGGTCAGATAGGCCCTACTAGGGCTGCTTGCCCACGCGATCAGCTGCAGCGACCAACATGGTGTTGGCCAGTCGGCGTCGATCCTTCTTGTTCTTCTTACCCCTCTATGTGGAGGGGCCCTCATCTTGGTCCTCGCGCTTGGCCTTGCCATTGTCTTGTCCTCCATTGAATACTACTCCAACCACCTCCTCATCAGATGTGTGGTTCGTGGTGACATCGAGTAGGTCATGGGTGGTATGGGGCTTCAGGTAGCCAAGCTTGTGGATCAGGGACTTGTAGGTTATCCAGGAGAGGAATGTGCTAATTACATCAATGTCAATGACATCTGGAAGGGAGTTGTACTTCTTGGAGAACCTATGAATATAATCCCGTAGGGACTCACTGGGCTCCTACTGGCTGCTCTTGAGGTCCCAGGAGTTCCTAGGGCTGACATATATCCCCTAGAAGTTCCCAACGAAGACCCTCTTGAGGTTTGCCCAGTCACGGATGCTGTCGTGCAGGAGGAATTCGAGCCACGCTCGAACATGTTCCCCCACACAGATGGGGAGGTACTGAATGATGAAGTGATCATCATCCACTCCCCTGGCTCGGTAGATGAGCCGAAAGTCTTTGAGCCATATACTAGGATTCGTCTCCCCAGTATACTTGGCGATGTTGGTCGGTGGTCGGAATCGCTGTGGGAATGGCGCTCTCTAGATGCATCGGCCAAAGGCCCATGGTCCTAGACCATTCGGGCTAGGACTCCGGTCATTGGGTCGGTGACCACGCCTAGGGTGCGTTTCACCGGTCCCCTCGATGGTGCAGCCGGAGCCCATGTCATCTGCTCTCACCACCACTCGATGGACGCCATCATCATGTTAGGCCCGACGCCAGTTGGTACTGATGTTGCGAGCATCTTTGTTTGGCTCAAGGCGTTCGTGCATAGGCGATCGGCGTGGAGCGGGCACCGGGTCATGCTATGGCGTAGCTGCGCCCTCATGTTCTATGGCCGGCAACTGTAGAGGCAAGTGGATGTAGCGATGCGTCTGGTGCATCCCCGCTCCCCTAGTAGGGAGAGAGGCCATGAGTTGGTGGCGCGACGTGGAGTTTTTCCGCCTATTGAACGGCGGCGGTCTCTACCAATGCCCAGAGGTTCCGATGGATTGCCTGTTCCTTGGGGTTGTCTGGCTTGAGAAGGCCGCGTAGAAGCATCACTATGGCGGCGATGTTCTGGCCAGCTCGAGCGAACTATGGCGGATCGTTCCCCCATCCATGATGTTGCACTATTCCTAGCGGGCGCGTCCCCAGGCGCCGCTTGTCGGATTACGCGCACGGGATGCATCGTGGTGCGCTGAGCGTGCCGGCACAGGTGGCAGCTAGTTCTACCACCTTTGTCATAGCTCCTCGCTGTGCGCCTAGGCACACGCGAGGGCATCCACGCGAGGGTCTAGAGGGGTGTGGGTCTATAGGGACTCCTTCACCACCGACGGCTATCCCAGAGTATCCGCCATAGCGCACTCGTGGGATAGAGGGTGCCTAGGTTATGGCAGAACCTCCTAAATTATAGGGCCCACATGCACCTGTCACTGTCCAATGACCTTTGACAACTATGCATATGTTCCTAATAACTTAAGAAGACTATCGGGTGTCCCCAGGGAACCTCGAATCATCCATGATTTTCCGAGCAGGATCCCATTACAGAGTCATTGCAGTATTACAACATTTATTCAAATATCTACATCAGAGTAAATTAGCAGAAGTCTTATAATAATTTAGTTTACAAACCAGTTGTTTCAAACTTTACAAACTAAGTTCGATAAATATTACAAACCGTAGTAGTAGTAGTGGAGTGGCATTATTAACATAATACAACACATAATTAAACCGCCCTGCCCAAGGGCCACACATTCACTTATCGTCATCGGATCGAACAACAATCATACAGCACGGTCCAAAACAGACCTGCTCATGAGGCTCACCTACAATAGGGGTCAACGAACCCTGAGTACAAAAGTACTCAACAAGACTTAACTAAAATTAAAACTGAGAAGACTCAGGAATGCAGGCTCAGGGATTCAAGGTATGGCTTTAGCAATAATCAAAGTTCTTTTGCGTAAAAGCTCTCTAACAAGATTCTTTATATCAACATTTTTATCTTCAAAAAGATCATATACAAAGCTGACATGATCCGTAATGAGATCATGAAACTTCATATCCAACACTTTCTCAAACCTTACTCAAGTTCCAGTTATTAAACTACGATGATGAACAGTGAGTTGAGTCTCCATAACCGAGGAGCAACGACGATTCGAACCGATTAAACCCAGCTGGGAATTCCAGACCACACGATATATGCAGGTCCCTGACCTACATATACCAACCTACCCTCAGTTCCTCTAAAACAAGAATGGGTCCGCGCCACCCGAGAATACAGTACTCTACCAATCCAGCCCATTGCCATGTGGGTACATGCTATTCTTGCCATCTCTCCACTCCCAGTGCGCGAGTAGCCATTGTCGTAAGAGAATCACTAAGTTAAGGCTTACCGGAGTATGTGGTTAGTACTACAAAGTCTCATCTCATGCAATTCAACACCGGATGGGCCTCAATCGACATAGGCGGAACGAACCCGCTCACAAGACATCCATGTCTTGTGGCTCTCACACACTGAGTCCACCCGGTCTAGATTTATTATTCCAGCTGCTCATATCTCATGATAACATAAACAACCAACCATGTCCAAAAACCATTTGTATCTCACAGGTGATAGGTAATCACCCGACTTTTATCGGTCTAAGCATGGCTAAGCATAAATAGACATTCTCGGATTAAAACAGTTAACAAAGTAGATATGGACAAACAAGGTTGGTAATGCACCAAATAGGTTTTCACTCAACTCCTAATTACTTAATGCAGTACTAAAAAGCAAAAGCGATATAAATTTGTAAAACACAAGGTAGGTTTAAATGCATCCGGGGCTTGCCTTGGTTAACGGAAAAATCCGGTTCAGGAGACGTTCCACAATTATCCAATCCGACCTCAACAGACGGATTAACCTCCTCCTCAACTTGATTATCTATCACATGCACACTTTCATTCACTATACATAGTAACAATGTCATGTTTAATATGATGCGAGGTATAAAACATGATGCTTGATGATGGATGCAAAAAAATTAATACTTGAATACAACTTTCCTTCGCGGTATAGTTGCAAGCCAACAACTAAATAAATATTTTTCATAACACTTATTTCAATTGCCAAGGATCATTACCAACTAATGACCCAAGGTCATCACTCAATCCAAAAATTCAAACAAAACCTAAATCATTAAAGGTTACTATTTGCTTTTATGAATTAATTATTTAATTCAAAATTATGAAATAATTCAACTTGTTCCAATTGAGCTCAAAATTTTTGTAAAGGTTCATCACATGATAACTAAGTGGCAAAACAATTTTCATAATTTTTGGATAATTAATAAAGCCTAGAAAAATCATGGAAACTCATTTATTAATTAATTGAGCAATTTTTATCACCTTAAAAAATACTAAAAAGAAACATTTCACATTTTTCCTAAATATTAGACATCACAGAGAGGTCGCACAAAAATTTTCATAATTTTTGGAGCTCTACATACTTCTACACAAAAATAATAAAAACTCATACTATTCATCCATTTCTAAAAAAGAAAAATTTCCATTTTCAAATACAGAGTCGCTGACAAGGTGACCCCACCTGTCATCCCCGACCTCCCGAGCTGACCACGGCGACAGCGGCTTTGACCGGTGATTTCTCGCCACTGGTGAGATCAACGGCGATGGCGAAGACACCAACATGTTCACCACGACTAGGCGCACCTACTGATGTCACTAATTGCATCGATCGCTGTACAAACCAAGCTCGACGCCGACCATGGCGTACATGGTGGTGTGGCTACGCTACGCTGGCGAAACGGGACCGGTAGCACGGGAAGGTTCAGCAGCTCACCCCGAACACGACTGAGCAGAGAGCAAGACTGGAGGAGCAACGGTGAAGCGGTTTGACGTGCATAGCAACCATGGCGGAGCAAGCGACGATGACGGCGATGTTTTGGTGACTGTAATGAACAAAAGGACCAATTAATCAGGCACAAAGCATTATGGCAACAAGGCGAAGCTAGAGCTACTCTGAGCAAGGACAAAGACGCCCCGGAGAGCTCTGGCCATGGTGACGCGCTCGCGACGGCGGTGCTGCCGGCCGTGAGGAAGAAGAGCAACAAACGATGTTTCCTAGCGAATTCAAGCTGCAATGGCAGGTCGGCTGAGTGCGCAAGGAGCAGGGGAGCTCAGATGGTGCTTTGCCAAGGCTAGTTTGCGCTAAGGAGGCGATGCGAGCTCGACGAAGCTATGGCAGCGACGACTGGAAAAATAGAGGAGAAGAGAAGAACGACGGCGATGCCACGGCTTTAAAGGCGACCAGGAAACAAAGAGAAGCCACGCAGGAGCCTTCCCCGTGCCAGCGCGATGCCAAATGCGACCACGGGCGCGCCTGGAAGCAGAAAGAAGATCGTCGGCGGTGACACGGCATTGTTCCCCAAAATTACAGAATTGCCACTCGATTTGAATCCCAAATTACTCCCAAATTTATGTGACAACTCAAAAATCTCCAAAAACAAAAGTTGTTCCAAATTCAAAGTTCTACAACTTTGCTTTAATAACCATACTCTAATTCAGTTTACATTTTGAAATGCAAGTTTAAAATCAAAAGGGGACGCTTTAAGTACATTTCGCCTTTTCAAATTACTTCAAATTTTATATACCAACTTTGAAAACTCCAAAAACCAACTTTGTACACCTTGCCAAGCTCTACACTTTTGCTTTTAGGCTCAACCCCAAAATATGCTTAGATTTTGAATTATGTTTTCAGGGTAGGATTTAAATGCTGGAAATCAGGGTTTTTTTCGGAAATCCAAATCAACACAACGATTTCGACTTGATCCAAACCATACAAGTCAACATATATAACATACAAGTAAACTTGTTTTAGTGGATTCATATCAAAATTTTCACTAACACATGAATAATGTGCTATGCATATGATGACATGGACAGGTTTTAGTATTTAAAACACCTGAGGTGTTACATAGGTGCCATGACATCGCCGATGCTCTAGTCGTTGCTCTCAACATCAGTCATCCATGAGGTCATGAAAAGAGGCAGGAGCAGTAGCTCACCATTCCCATGGATTCGGATGTGAGAGGGGTGGTGTCAGCATCCTTCAGAGCCCCCGGACAGTATGCGTCCATGAGGGACGTGAGGCTGTAGGGGAACTAGGTCACATGGCGGTTGTGCCAGGGACAATGGGGTCCCTTTGGAGAATCAGTAGAAAATAGTAAAAAGCAAGTAAAGAACAGTACGTACATTACTCATAGTGGGGTTTGAGCCGAGCGTATGCTCAGAATGAAGCACAGGCTGCCTCGCCAGTTGAAGTCGTCGGGTGTCCTAGAGCCGATGGAGGACGCGCCTCCTCCTACTGGGCGCTGGAACTAAGTGCCTCCTCGTGGAGGTGCAACACGTCGAGCCAGTCAGCGATGAAGTCCAGGCTCCTAAAGAGGAAGGCCTGGGATGGCTTGAAGATGGAAGGATCCCACATCCCAACAGGTGGGAGTGCGGGAAACTCCAGTGAGCCGAAGCGAGTCGTATCGCTCGAGCCTGCTACGATGAAGGTGGCAGAAAGGTTGGACATCCGATGACCAAAAAGCAGTGAACATACGACGTCTTCCCCATGGATGGCGTCAACTATCGGTGCAGAAAGTGACTGTCGATGCAGGACCCACGGGATACCCCTCAAGGAAGGGAGAAGATCTAGTCTAACTAGGATTCTTTCTATGTAATCTTAGTAGTAGTAGTATTCTGTAATCCTACTAGGAACTCTCATTGTAAACCGACTAGGACTCTAGCCTCCTGACTATATATAGAAGGGCGGAGTTCCTAGAGAAGGGAGTTAGAGACAACACTTGACAATCAATCCAACGCAAAGGCTAATGCCAACTGGACATAGGGCTATTACTTGATCACGGTCGAGGGCCTAAACCAGGATAAATCGACTGTCTCTTACATTTACCGTCAAGTTCTGCATACGCTGAAGCCCGAACAAACTACTCTGGGTACCCCCGTGGCAGGCTATCGGTGGTTAGCCTTTGCGTTGGATTGATTGTCAAGTGTTGTCTCTAACTCCCTTCTCCAAAAACTCTGCCCTCCTTTATATAGTCAGGAGACCAGAGTCCTAGTCGGTTTATAATGAGAGTTCCTAGTAGGATTACAGAATAATACTACTACTAAGATTACATGGAAAGAATCCTACTTAGACTAGATCTTCTCCCTTCCTTGAGGGGTATCCCATGGGTCCTGCATCGACAAGCCCTCGAGCACTTCATGGTTGAGCTCTAGAAGCCTCGTCTTGTTCCTTTAGGTCTTGCCGAGTAGGAACAAGCGTCGTCTGAGTGCTTTCTTAAGCAAAACCGTGTAGCGCTTCATGAGATCTTCGGGTGGTGTGTACCTTTTTTTGAAGAAAAAGTACTCCCATTTAGGTGTAGCCCCCGAGCCTCTTGCTATTTGGAACAAGGAACTGGAGGGTCTTGTCTTGAAATTGCTCTGATTCTTCATCAAAAGGCTCCCGAGCATATACCCGGGTTCTTTATCAAAAAGAACTCGGATATAGCTCGGTCCGAGTCCTTTTTGTCTTGAGGCCATGAGGTGGTCTGTCTTGAAGAAGTCTTCTTGGTGACATGTGCTTTTTCAAAGAAAAATTGCACTCATTGAGTGTAGCCCCCGAGCCTCTTGCTATTTGGAACATAAAGTTGGAGGGTCTTGAATCTGAGTTGTTCAAGGAACTTGAAAACCTCTCCTATTGCAGCCCCCAAGCATATATCTGGGTTCTTTTATTCAAAAAGAACTAGATCTTGGCATATTCTCTAGTAGTCTGCTGTTGTCAGATGTAGTTGTATGGTGGTGGTTGAGTGTAAATGATGTTTGTTCATGAGTTATACAGTGTTGGTATATTCTTCTGAATATGCTTGTTCTTGAGTACTGTTCCTTCATGCCTGAGTCCTCTTTCATTTAATTCTATTTTTTCACTATGTCCTTTGTTAGGTTTGTTCCGTTGGTGCTCCCGGTCCATGTGCACCGCTTCTTTGGTCTATAAATACCCTCCTGGTGTGCTGTTTTGATTCATCGAGCATTTTGTTGCGTGGTCTGAAATCTCCGTAGTCTTGAATATGATAGTTTCTAAAGTAGAGCAGCCCCCGGGCATATTTTGTAGTTCTTGTATATCTTGTCATAGCTGGAGGGAGTACATGGTCGTAGTTGGAGGAAGTACATGGCCGTAGTTGGAGGAAGTCTTGTGATGTGGGATATGTTCCTTCATCCTAGTAGTTCTGGATTGATCCTCCTTGCCTGCCCTGTGACTATCCGGTGCAGATCAATACCTGATCCGGCATCACATCAGACTTGGGTAGACAGATGCCTAGTAGGCCTTCCCTGGTCCATGTTGTCCCGCCATGCTGCTGATTTTCGCCTTGGATGTACTGCGTTCGTCCTTTGAAGAAAATAGTGTAGCCTGAGTGCGGTTTGTTCTAACCAAGTAGCAATTTGGGACACGTAGTCGTTCCAGAGCCTAGTTGTGTCCGAGGTTCCTTTTTGCTACCTTGCTTGTCATAGTACCGAGTTTGTTGGGTCTTGTAAGGTGTGTAATCTTGTATTTTTTGAAGCCATTTGTAATGAAAAAGATCTTGTCTTCTGAGCTATCATTCTTTTTTCTACTGAGGTCCTGGTTGTTTATGAGATTCCCAAGTTCTTTCTATAAGAACCGGGTTCTTGTGTTCCTTGTGAGGTAACCCTTCGTTGCTTCATGGTTGATGAGTTCTTTTTGTGGTAATATGATAACTTTGTCATGGTGCTGGATGGATAAGTCTGAAATCTGCCCGTTGAACTGTATCGTTGTGTTGAAATGTGCCATCCATCATTTCATCTGTGTCAATTGTGGTGAGAAATGGATCATTGCATTCTCATGACGTGTTTAAACTGGGCCTGGTGGGCCTAGTTTTTATTGTTGTAAAATCTATTTAAAGGCATGTCTTCTTCTTTTTCTTTGCTTGTCCTACTTTTGCCTTGAAACCCTAATCTTCAAAACTCTGTCATCGCCATTGTCGCCTGTTATCTGAGCAGCTGCCTTCTGAGCATCATCATTTCTTAGTGCTTTATTGCTTTCGCTAGTACATGGGTAGGAAGAGATCAGCGAGCAAGTCCTAGGCAACATTTGTAAATGAGGAGGCATCGCTTTCTTTGACTAAAAATCAAGAATTCATGGCCATGAGGGCTGCTCAGAAGATCTGGCCGGCTCCGACTATGACTAAGGATCAGTTGCGTGAACTTGTCAGTGATGGACTAACCCAGGGCAAGGAGTTTACTGATTGGAAAGCTCCTAGGCCAGCATCGGGTCCCAACTCCAGGTCCTGGTGAGATTGTTCTTTTTGTCTCCTTTATCCGTGCTGGACTCTACCCTCATGCTTCTGCTTTTCTTCATCAATTTCTTAGTTATTTTGGGATTAGCTTGAACCATCTTGCTCCCTAGTGTTGTCCTTCATCTTTTCGTTTTTGTTCATCTTTGTGAAACTTTTCTTGAAATTCCTCCTTCTCTTTCTCTCTTTCGCTACTTCTTTCGTCTAAAGCCCCAACCCCGCAGCGATGACACCCATGTTCTTGGTGGCTGCGGGATTCAGTTTTGTTAGGGTTGTAAGAGTAAATTCTTTGATTATGACTTGGTTGATTCTATGTGAGGGATTGGCATGCCAACTGGTTTTATGCCAGCCAATATGATTCCTCCTCTTGGTGTTCATTCTGGTTCTGGTCCCAGTGGTCAATGACCGATGGGAAAAGAATCTCCTGACGATGGATGAGCTCTAGGCGATCAAGCCATTTCTTGAGAGGATATGTACTCTGAAATAGCAAGGCTTGACTAGCTTTGGGATCATTTCTAGTTTCCTTCGCCGCCGTGTTCAACCTCTGAAGGAGCGAGAGAATTATGGTTTTGAGTACTCTAGGGCAGAGGACCCTTCTTGTATGGTCCCTGCCCTTGAGTTGACATGATGAGGAAGTGCTCGAGCACCTTCAGAAGATGTTGAAAGGAGTAAGCATCAGTCCCGCATGCTGTCCCTGAGTATTGTTCTAACAACCTGCCTCCTGCTATAAGTTGATTTTTTTATGCGGGTACTTTTTGTATTTCCTTTGCTTGTCTCCACTTTTTGCTTAATCTTTCTCGTCTGGTTGTTTTACTCTTTTATAGGAATTGGGGCGTAACTTTGTTGATCCAATCCCCCTTGATGACCGCCCTGCCATGGTGGAGACTGGGGATAGTCTTGCTGGGGCATCTTTATCCAGTAAGTTTCAAACCACCATGATGTTTCCTGGTGTTTCTTCCATAGTTCTTGACATATATGTAGAGCATGTTCCTCGTCCAGTTCCTCGAGCTCCTCGTAGTGTCGGAAAAAGGGGGCGAGCAGGATTGTTCTTCTTCTGGTTTGTCTACTACCAAGAAGTTCCGCCAGTTGAGTACTCATCCAGGTACTCAAGTTGTAGGTAGCATGCTCCTAGATGAGCATATTAATATGTTTTGTCTTTTTGTTGTTTGTTTTTGCCTTTAACCGAGTACTTTTCTCCTTTTTTAGATGGCATTGTGGTTGCCTTGTTTGAGAGTGAGGAAGATGAGGATGATGATGCGGCCCTTGTCATGCGTCGGTGAGTTGTTTTCTTGTTTTACTGCTGTTGAACACCTCTTTTTGTTCTAACTTTGGCCTTGTTCTCTTGTAGTAAGCGATCGTTGAGCTTGAGTTCTTCTAGGGCTTTGGTACCGACTACGCCACTCCTGTCGTAGAGTGGAGGTGATATTTTTGCTGCCATAGTTCCCCCTCTAAGGTCTTCTATTCGTCTTGGGGATTTTATAAAGAAGAAGATAGCTAAGTGAGTGAATCCTGGTTTTGTTTCTTTGCTTCTATTTTCCTTTTTTCTAATTCATATTCTTATCGTCAAGTTTCCTTATCATCTTGCAGACCCTCGCCTTCCCTTAACCCTCAGTCGACCTCTTGTCAGTCCTCTGGTGCGCCCCTATGTACTGAGTCTAAGGACTCGGAATGTACGGTCGGTGAGGTGGCTGTGAGGGAGATAGGGTTCCCTGATGATCACGCTGCTATGGATTTGTTGACTTCGAGGGTGACCGTGGCTATGGCGGTTGATCCATCTTAGGAGGTAGCTAGGGCTTCCTAGGATGCGGCCCTAGGTCTTGCCTTCTTTGCATCGGCCTGACTTCTCCCTCTACTTCTCTTGCTACTGGTGGTCAGCGTTTGGATGATGACGTGTTGCAACAAATCGATGCCACTTATCGATTGTCAGAGCTGACCAGTTGCCTAGGGAACCTTTGTGACTTTTTTTGGGGCAAAAACTCTAGGTAAGTTTTTCTAAAGTTCTTTCTTTAGGATGTTCGTCTTTCTTCTGTTCTTATGTCTTGTTTTTCTCTCCCTCTTTTTGTTCAGTCTTTTTCTCGGGATCATACCGGCTTCTTTTTCTTGTCTAAAACCAAGAAAAAGTTGTCTTCTAAGGTTAGTGCCCTAAAAACAGAGCTTGACCTCTGTCGGGCTAAGATGGAGACCGAGCGTCAAATGCACCAAAGGGTCCGGGTTCTTGGGCTTAGTTTATTCCCCAAGTTTTGACCCATTTCCAGGAGTTCATGAAGAGGTGCACCCAACTATGTACCAGAAATGTTCTTGCCTAGGTCCGGGTTCTTGCTCCGGAGGTGCCTTTGTCCAAGATTGCAGAGGAAGCTGAGAGTCAAGAATATCTAGATGCCATTGAAAAGGTGGAGCCTGAGGTCGAAGATTTAGCCAGGAGGATTGTGGATAATCTTAATATTGATATTTCTTCTCCTGATGACGATGCTTGATGTAATTGACCTTTGTACTCCAGCCTCTGTAATAGGATATTATACTTCTTTTTGAATGAAGATTCTTTATTTTTTGTTGATGTCTTCTTTGCCTTAATGTCTTCGCCTTGTTTATTCTTTAAATGAGTTGTCCAAGTGATCATAATTTTTTTCGAGTAGTTGTTTATTGGTTGTGGTGTGCATCCACTAGTTTATGGTGGTCGTGTTGTTTCATCCGTTGTAGGATCGCTCCTTGATAGGTCGAGCGTTTGTATGGCTTTTATCTGCGTCGTGTAATCAACTCGGTATATGTAGATCGTTGTCTTGACAAATCTTCTTGATTTGTCAAGTGCTTGTCAGGCTTTCGTCTGTGTCATGTAAACAACTCAGTATATGTAGACCGTTGTCTTGACAAAATTTCTTGATTTATCGAGTGCTTGTCTTGCTGCCGTGTAAACAACTCGGGGTAAGTAGATCTTTGTCTTGACAACCTTTTTGTTCTTGTTGGTACTGAAGAGACTTAGGACCAGCGATCTCAAGTATTTTTAGCTTCTTCTTTTTAGCTTTTTTTGCTTAACTCGAGATGTGGCCAGCATCTGGCTCTTTCCCTGGATGTAAAAACATCTTAGGATTGGTTCGGGTGTTGGCTTATCAGCTACCCTCATCGGCAGGCTGAAGCATCTTTTCAGCTTTTTTTCATGGCCGATATGCTTAGGCATAGCCATTTTGCTTTATGGTTCGGGTGTTAGCTTATTAGCTACCCTCATCGGTGAGCTCAAGCATCTTTTCAGCTCTTTTGCTCTCAGCTGATATGCTCAGGCATAATTTTAGCCATTTTGCTTTTTGGTTCGGGTGTTATCTTATTAGCTACCCTCATCGGCGGGCTCAAGCATCTTTTCAGCTCTTTTGCTCTCGGCCTGGTATGCTCAGGCATAATTTCAGCCATTTTGCTTTTTGGTTCGGGTGTTAGCTTATCAGCTACCCTCATCGGTGGGCTCAAGCATCTTTTCAACTCTTTTGCTCTCGGCCGATATGCTCAGGCATAATTTCAGCCATTTTGCTTTTTGGTTTGGGTGTTAGCTTATTAGCTATCCTCATCGGCGGGCTCAAGCATCTTTTCAGCTCTTTTGCTCTCGGCCGGTATGCTCAGGCATAATTTCAACCATTTTGCTTTTTTGGTTCGGGTGTTAGCTTATTAGCTACCCTCATCGGCGGGCTCAAGCATCTTTTAACTCTTTTGCTCTCGACCGGTATGCTCAGGCATAATTTTAGCCATTTTGCTTTTTGGTTCGGGTGTTAGCTTATTAGCTACCCTCATCGGTGGGCTCAAGCATCTTTTCAGCTCTTTTGCTCTCGGCCGGTATGCTCAGGCATAATTTCAGCCATTTTGCTTTTTGGTTCGGGTGTTAGCTTATTAGCTACCCTCATCGGTGGGCTCAAGCATCTTTTTAGCTCTTTTGCTCTCGGCCGGTATGCTTAGTGAAAACAACTAGGGGAAAGCCATAATAAGACATATGTTGTCGAGGAACACCATCTTTATTGATCATGAACGTTGATATGCTTAGTGAAAACAATGGGGGAAAGCCATAATAAGACATATGTTGTCGAGGAACACTATCTTTATTGATCATGAACGTTGATATGCTTAGTGAAAATAACTGGGGGAAAGCCATAATAAGACATATGTTGTTGAGGAACACCATCTTTATTGATCTTGAACGTTGATCTCTTGTGGCTTGTATATATATTCTTCCTTGAGTTGTTTTCATGCGTAGAATCTTCTTAGTTGGCTGATGAGCCATGTATTGTTGACTTCTTTTCCATCTTCAGTTATCAACTTATATGTGCCTGGTCCCGGTGACTTTTGTGATAATAAAAGGACCTTCCCATGGACTGAGTAGTTTATGGTGTCCATCAGTTTTTTGTATTCTTCTTAGTACTAGGTCTCTGATTTGGAGTGATCGAGGCTGGGCATTCTTGTTGTAGTGGCGTCTTAAACCTTGGAGGTATCTGGCTGATTAAAGGGTAGCATTTACTCTGACTTCTTCTGTTTTGTCGAGTTCTAATCTTCGGGTGTGTTCTGCTTCTCCTTTGTCATATTGTTCTATCCTTGGTGATGTCCTAGATCAAGTCGGCAGGTAGTACGACTTCTGATCCGTAAACTAGGAAGAAAGGTGAGTATCCGGTGGCTCTGCTTATTTGAGTTCAGTAGCCCCCATACTACTTTGGGTAATTCTTTAATCCATTTGGATCCATAGTCCACTAGTTCTTCATATAATCTTGGTTTTAATCTGGCTAGTATGAGTCCATTAGCCCTTTCTACCTGTCCGTTGGCTTCTAGATGTGCGACTGATGTATAATCTATGCCGAAACCGCAATCCTATGCCCAACTTTGGAATTTAGTAGCTGTAAATGGAGAACCCAAATATGTGATGATTCGATTGGGCATGCCAAAGCGGTGCATAATGTCTTGGATGAACTTGACTGCTTTGGCTACGCTGTATTTTGCGAGTGGTTTGTATTCAATCCACTTGGTGAACTTGTCAATTGCTACAAAGATATACTCGAAACCGCCCTTTACTTTCTTGAGAGGTCCTACTTGATCCAGCCCCCAGCAGGAGAAAGGCTAAGCGGGTGGGATACATATGAGATTGTGAGCTGGTACATGAGCTTGTCTTGCGAATATTTGACAACCTTTGCATTTTTTGATGAGTTCTTCTATGTCTTTCAAAGCGGTTGGCCAATAGAATCCGGTGCGGAATGCTTTGTCGACTAGTGTTCTTGAAGCGGCATGATTTCCACAGCAACCTGAGTGTATTTCATCTAAGATCTCTTTGCCTTTTTCAAATGAGACACATTTTAGGAGTACTCCTGATGATGCAGCTCTTCTGTATAGCTTATCCCCTACTAGGACGTAGTTCTTGCTTCTGCGAACAACTCGGGTAGCCTCCTCTTTATCTGCTGGCAACTTATTCTCTTTCATATAATCAATAAAAACCTGGATCCATGAGGTGGTGATTACCAAAATTTGGGTTCCTTTAGCTGGGAGTTCAGGGGTTATCTCACTGGGTTGTTTGATAGAGGGAGCTGATAACTCCTCTATGAATATGCCAGGGTGGGACCTTCGCCCTATCTGATCTGAGCTTGGCGAGGACATCTGCTGCAATATTAGAATCAGTGCAGGACATGTAGAATTTCTAATCCTTGAAAATGTTTTTCGAGTTTTCGTATTTCAGCACAGTAAGCGCACTATGTTTTCTTTGGTGCAGTCCCAATCTTTGTTGACTTGGTTGATGACTACTGCCGAATCACCGTATATGAGTAATCGCTTGATTCTGAGGGTAATTGCTACTCGGAGCCCGTGGATGAGGGCTTCGTATTCTGCTTCATTAGTTTGTAGCTTGCCATAATATCTGAAGGACATACTTGAGTTGTTTTCCTGTCTAGAGAAATGAAGAGAACGCCTGCACCGGCTCCGCCTAGCTTGAGCAATCCATCAAAGTACATCTTCCAATGGTCAAGGATGGTATTTGACATAGGTTGTTGAATTTCTGTCCACTCAGCAACAAAATCGACAAGGGCTTGAGATTTAATTGCCTTCTGTGGGGTGAAATCGATATTGACAACATGGCAAAATCTTATCAGGCACAGCCCGAAGGATCCCTTGATCCGGTGCTTAGAATGCCTGAAGGATCCCTCGATCCGGTGCTAATACGCCGGGTGAGACCTTCCTGAGCTCCTTTTAGTAGGCATTCTAAGCACCGGATCAAGAAGAAGCTGAAAATACTTGAGATCGCTGGTCCTAAGTCTCTTCAGTACCAACAAGAACAAAAAGGTTGTCAAGACAAAGATCTACTTACCCTGAGTTGTTTACACGGCATCCAAACAAGCACTCGACAAATCAAGAAATTTTGTTAAGACAACGATCTACATATACTGAGTTGTTTACACGACGCAGACGAAAGCCTGACAAGCAATTGACAAATCAAAAAGATTTGTCAAGACAACGATCTACATATACCGAGTTGATTACACGGCACAGATAAAAGCCATACAAACAGCTCGACCTATCAAGGAGCGATCCTACAACGGATGAAACAACACGACCACCATAAACTATGGATGCGCACCACGACCAATAAATGACTACTTAGAAAAAAATTCTGATCACTTGGACAACTCATTTAAAGAATAAACAAGGCAAAGACATCAAGGTAAAGAAGACATCAACAAAAAATAAAGAATCTTCATTCAAAAAGAAGTATAATATCCTATTACAGAGGCTGGAGTACAAAGGTCAATTACATCAAGCATCATCATTAGGAGAAGAAATATCAATATTAAGATTATCCACAATCCTCCTGGCTAAATCTTCGACCTCAGGCTCCACCTTTTCAACGGCATCCAGATATTCTTGACTCTCGGCTTCCTTTGCAATCTTTGACAAAGGCACCTCCAGAGCAAGAACCCGGACCTAGGCAAGAACATTTCTGGTACATAGTTGGACGCACCTCTTCACGAACTCCTAGAAATGGGTCAGAACTTGGGGAATAAACTGAGCCCAAGATTGACCATCATCTGTTGGAGTCCAGAGAAGATCGGCTACTTGCCAGTCAAGACTTCGATAGTTTTTTGGACCTACAAAAGATCCCTGTCAGCTCCACGCCTAATCAACTTGGCAAGCGTGAGTTCTTCTTCAGCACGAGTAATTACCTCCTCAGCCCTATTGTGACTATTCCAAACAAGTATCTTCATTTCCTCAATACCCTCCGAGAGCTTCTGCTTTTCAACTCTAAAAGCTAGACTAGGCACCAAAAAACAAGTTAGCAGAAAGGGAAATTTGAACACAAAAGGAAAAAAACCGCAATACCATTGCACTCATTCTTCATGGCCTCCACATTCTTCAAGGCCTCCTGGATAGCAGCATCCCTCCACTTTTCTGCCTCAACCACCCAGGCACGGAGAGCCTGTTCCTCCCTTTGGTGCATTTGACGCTCGGTCTCCATCTCAGCCCGACAGAGGTCAAGCTCTGTTTTTAGGGCACTAACCTCAGAACACAACTTTTTCTCGGTTTCAGACAAGAAAAAGAAGCCAGTATGATCCTGAGAAAAAGACTGAACAAAAAGAGAGAGAGAAAAACAAGACATAAGAATAGAAGAAAGACGAACATCCAAAGAAAGAACTTAGAAAAACTTACCTAGAGTTTTTCCCCAAAAAAGTCGCAAAGGTTCCCTAGGCAATGGTCAGCTCTGACAACCGATAAGTGGCATCGAATTGTTGCAACACGTCATCATCCAAACGCTGACCACCAGTAGCAAGAGAAGTAGAGGGAGAAGCCGGCCGATGCAAAGAAGGCAAGACCAGGGCCGCATCCTAGGAAGCCCCGGCTACCTCCTAAGATGGATCAACCGCCATGGCCACTGGTCACCCTCGAAGTCAGCAAATCCACAGCAGCGTGATCATCAGGGAACCCTGTCTCCCTCACAGCCACCTCACCTGACCATACATTCTGAGTCCTTAGACTCAGTACATAGGGGCGCACCAGAGGACTGACAAGAGGTCGACTGAGGGTTAAGGGAAGGCGAGGGTCTGCAAGATGATAAGGAAACTTGACGATAAGAATATGAATCAGAAAAAAGGAAAACAGAAGCAAAGAAACAAAACCAGGATTCACTCACTTAGCTATCTTCTTCTTTATAAAATCCCCAAGACGAATAGAAGACCTTAGAGGGGGAACTATGGCAGCAAAAATATCACATCCACTCTGCGACAGGAGTGGCTGTGGTCGGTACCAGAGCCCCAGAAGAACTCAAGCTCAACGACCGCTTACTACAAGAGAACAAGGCCAAAGTCAGAACAAAAAGAGGTGTTCAACAGCAGTAAAACAAGAAAACAACTCACCGATGCATGACAAGGGCCGCATCATCATCCTCATCTTCCTCACTCTCAAACAAGGCAACCACAGCGCCATCTGAAAAAGGAGAAAAGTACTCGGTTAAAGGCAAAAACAAACAACAAAAAGACAAAACATATTAATATGCTCACCTAGGAGCACGCTACCTACAACTTGAGTACCTAGACGAGTACTCGACTGGTGGAACTTCTTGGTAGCAGACAAACCAGAAGAAGAACAATCCACTCGCCCCTTTTTCTGACACTATGAGGAGCTCGAGGAACTAGACGAGGAACATACTCTACATATATGTCAAGAACTAGTGGAAGAAACACCTAAGAAACATCATGGTGGTTTGAAACTTACTGGTTAAAGATGCCCCAGCAAGACTATCCCCAGTCTCCACCATGGTAGGGCGTCCATCAAGGGGGATCAGATCAATGAAGTTATGCCCCAATTCCTATAAAAGAGTAAAACAACCAGACGAGAAAGATTAAGCAAAAAGTGGAGACAGCAGAGGAAATACAAAAAGTACCTGCATAAAAAACAACTTACAGCAGGAGGCGGGTTGTTAGAACAATACTCAGGGACAGCATGCAGGATGACACTTACTCCTTTCAACATCTTCTGAAGGCGCTTGAGCACTTCCTCATCAGTCAACTCAAGGGCAGGGACCATACGAGAAGGGTCCTCCACCCCAGAGTACTCAAAACCATAATTCTCCCACTCCTTCAGAGGTTAAACACGGTGGCGAAGGAAACTAGAAATGATCCCGAAGCCGGTCAAGCCTTGCTGTTTTAGAGTACATATCCTCTCAAGAAACGGCTTGATCGCCTGGAGCTCATCCATCGTCAGGAGATTCTTTTCCCATCGGCCATTAACCACGGGACCAGAACTAGAATAAACAGCAATAGGAGGAATCATATTGGTGGCATAAAACCAGTCAGGCATGCCAATCCCTCATAGAATCAACCAAGTCATAATCAAAGAATTTACTCTTATGACCCTGACAAAACTGAATCCCGCAGCCATCAAGAACATGGGTGTCATCGCTGCGGGGTTGGGGCTTCAGATGGAAGAAGTAGCGAAAGAGAGAAAGAGAAGGAGGAATTCCAAGAAAAGTTTCACAAAGATGAACAAAAACATAAAGATGAAGGACAAGCAATGGGAGCAAGATGGTTCAAGCTAATCCCAAAATAACTGAGAAATCAATGAAGAAAAGTAGAAGCAGGAAGGCAGAGTCTAGCACGGATAAAGGACCTGGAGTTGGGACTCGATGCTAGCCTAGGAGCTTTCCAATCAGCAAACTCCTTGCCCTAGATCAGTCCATCACTGACAAGTTCGCGCAACTGATCCTCAGTCATAGTCGGAGCCGGCCAGATCTTCTGAGCAGCCCTCATGGCCATGAATTCTTGATTTTCAATCAAAGAAAGCGATGCCTCCTCGTCTACAAAGGTTGCCTAGGACTTGCTCGCTGATCTCTTCCTACCCATGTACTAGCAAAAGCAATAAAGCACTAAGGTGATGCTCAGATGGCGGCGCTTAGATAATGGCAACAATGGCGACAGGCGGAGTTTTGAAGATTAGGGTTTCAAGGCAAAAGCAGGGCAGCAAAGAAAAAGAAGAAGACATGCCTTTAAATAGATTTTACAGCAATAAAAACAAGGCCCACCCTAGCCCGTTTAAACATGGCATGAGAACGCAACGATCCATTTCTCACCACAACTGACACAGCTGAAATGACGGACGGCACATTTCAACACAATGGTACAGTTCAACGGGCAGATTTCAGACTTATCCATCCAGCACCACGGCAGTGTTATCATATTGCCACAAAAAGAACTCATCAACCATGAAGCAACGAAGGGTTACCTCACAAGGAACACAAGAACCCAGGTTCTTATAGAAAGAACTCAAGAATCTCATAAACTACATCTGACAACAGCAGACTACCAGAGAATATGCCAAGATCTAGTTCTTTTTTAATAAAAGAACCCAAATATATGCTCAGGGGCTGCAACAGGAGAGGTTTTCAGTTCTTTGAACAACTCAGATTCAAGACCCTCCAACTTTTTGTTCCAAATAGCAAGAGGCTCGGGGGCTACACTCAGTGAGTACACTTTTTTCTTCGAAAAAGCGCACAGTCACCAAGAACAATTCTTCAAGACAGACCACCTCAAGGCCTTCAAGACAAAAAGAACCCGGACTGAGCTATATCCGAGTTATTTTTGATAAAGAACCCGGGTATATGCTCGGGAGCTTTTCGACGAAGAATCAGAGCAATTTCAAGACAAGACCCTCCAGCTCCTTATTCCAAATAGCAAGAGGCTCGGGGGCTACACCCAGATGGGAGTACTTTTTCTTCAAAAAAGGGTACACACCACCCGAAGATCTCACGAAGCGCTACACGGTTTCGCTCAAGAAAGCACTCAGACGACGCTTGTTCCTACTCGGCAAGACCTGAATTAACAAGACGAGGCTTCCAGAGCTCAACCATGAAGTGCTCGGGGGCTTGTCGATGCGGGACCCACGGGATACCCCTCAAGGAAGGGAGAAGATCTAGTCTAACTAGGATTCTTTCCATATAATCTTAGTAGTAGTATTATTCTATAATCCTACTAGGAACTCTCATTGTAAACCGACTAGGACTCTGGCCTCCTGACTATATAAAGGAGGGCGGAGTTCCTGGAGAAGGGAGTTAGAGACAACACTTGACAATCAATCCAACGCAAAGGCTAACTGCCAACTGGACGTAGGGCTATTACTCGATCACGGTTGAGGGCCTGAACCAGGATAAATCGACTGTCTCTTGCATTTACCGTCGAGTTCTGTATACGCTGAAGCCCGAACAAACTGCTCCGGGTACCCCCATGGCAGGCTATCGGTGGTGAAACATCGACAGTGACCAACACGTAAATATTTGTAGTTTTGCCGTACGTTATGATCAGATGTGGCCTAGCACTCAATGACACAGGGTTTATACTAGTTCAGGCAACGTGCCCTACGTCCAGTTTGAGTCAGTCGATGACTTTATTCTTGAGCCTAGATGCTCGAAGTTTGCTGTGGGGTTACAAACGAGAGGGAGAAAGATGGAGGGTGCAAGAGGCCTGGTCGGACTCTGGGCCGAAGGGCCGAGAGAGATGGGAGCGCCTACGTGAGCTAAGTATTTGAGCGTGTGCTCTATGTTTGTGAGATTGATCATAAAAAATGTCTGAAGGGGCGGCCTTACAAGAGAGAGAGAGAGTGCGTATGCTACTAAGTCTTGTTGCTCACGTCGTCGGATACAAGATGATGGTAGGCGCCCACAATACTGTTTGTGTCAGACGCATGTGAGAGATTTCGGTGCATCCCCGGTCGGAGACGCGGGTCGGAAGCAGAAGCGGCGTTGGCCAAGCCTTTCGGTCGGAGAGGCGGGCCAGAGTCGGAAGCGAGCGTTGTTCCTCCTGACCAGGCCTTCCGGTCGGAGAGGCGGGCTAGAGTCGGAAGCAGGCGCCGTTCCTCCTTGTCCAGGCCTTTCGGTCAGAGACTGGATCGCCGTTCTGGCCTGTCGTTAGGTATTCGGGCCGGCCCAGGAGTTGCGCGCCATTCGCAACGTCGTCTGCTGGGCCGAGCTTTTGCTGGGAAGTAGGTCTATGAGGGACCCCGTGTTTATAAACCCGACAAGTATGTAAAAAAACACACATTTCTTATAGTGGAAAGACGTTTTCGGAAGAAACATGGACACGCTCCACTTTTGTGGTTGCTAAGGTCTATGCCATTTAGGGGCAGTGGAATTAATCGTTTCCCAAGAAATTTGCCCATGATAGGAGGCCTTTTCACTTCTGTTAACCGTATGCTAGACCTAAATTGTTTCAAAACAAGGACATAGATCAGTCGTGAGCATTGTGGTAGTTGTTTGTTTGCACCATTCAACTAACAACCATCTTCATTCTATGTAAAAAAACAAATTGTGGAAATAGGTGGGAAAATCAGAAACAACGTCTTCATTGTTTGCAAAAATTAAATAATTGTGGAAATAAGATGAGAAAATCGAAAATACAATCTATTGTTGTCTTTTGATCCGATGCAGGGAGCTATGCGGAGGGCACAAAAAGAAGAGGACTAGAGGAGACATCAAGGGCCTTTTTCCTCTTTTTTTGGGACAAGACCAGAAAAGACGAGAGCGTACATAAGCCACTTGTAGGCCCAGCTGTTTTTGGAAGAGGCAGTATACAAACGCTGATGACCTAGCGACAAATGGAACGGGTATTTTCTTTGGCCATGTTATCTCTACAAAATTCCTTCGTCTCATTTTCTTCTATAACTAAAAGAACAAAGTGTGGACATTTTTTGTGCGACATTTGTTTTGATTCGTCCGTCTGCTCACGCCTGCGATCATCTTCTTGATTGAATATTGCCTGTCATGTGATAGATTAATCACGGCAAAATAGGAAATAGAAAAATTATTGTGCTATCAATATACACATTGCATGTTTGCATGCACCAGCATACATGGCAACGGGCAAAAGGAAAGAGAATTAACACAGAAGGAAAAAGAATTAAGACAAATCTCCGTCTACCGGGTTGGAGTCGGCAGCGCATGGACGCTGCTCGACATCAAACTAGAGTTCTCTGTGGGGTCCATCGTCCACTGTCAAGACAAGTTATTGGCGATCGACTGCACTAGAGAAATCTCCGTCTGCAGCAGCAACGCAGCCGGCGCTACTCCAACCGCAACGCTGCTGCCATCGCTATCACCATCCTATGGGGCTCTGCCACCGCAGCTACCTAGAATCAAACGGTGAGCTGCACATTGTGGGTGCCATGGTGAGCACGTTCCACGAGACACAGAGCTTCACCTAAAGCAGCGCGATCTACAAGTGCAACATCCACGATCGTATGCCGGAGTGGTCCAGGGTGAGGGACATCGGTGATCAGACACTGTTCGTGTCTAAACATTTCAATGAAAGCTTCAGTGGAACAAGTGTATTCAAGTACAAGGAGAACAAAATCTGTCTGAGTCATTGTATGGGGATTCATACAACTTGGTCTATCGACCGGAGAACATTGATATTGCTACCGACAGCATCCGAAGTGAAGCCCGTCCAAGGAAAAGATGTAGGGTTCCGAGGCTCTAGGTTAGGATTCGACCCAATCTCTAGAAGCTCTAGAGTTTGTGAGCCTGCAACGCCGCGCACTCCGTGACTTTGTTAAATTCATAAACTTTACTTTTTGGATTAAATGTCGCTTTAACGTTGGTATTTAATTTAACAGTATTGTTATCTTATCGTGCGATCCGTGTGTTTTTACTTTTTAGTATAAATTGTTAGTTATCCCATAGCAACGCACAGATACTGTTACCTAGTCTATAGAAAAGAAAGGAAAGGAAAAAAAAAGAAATTGACCCGTACGCAATCGTCCATCGATTGTGTGTTTATCCGCAAAATCCTCCATGAGACCAAGTTTATATAGTACAAAGATATAAATACAATACCAAATATTACATCCATTCTCTTTTATAAGACGTGGCTGAACATGACATGGTCTCCTGAATTTTTTCTTGAGTTTATTTTTATAATAGAATATTAATATTTTTTAAATTTAGCAAAACTTTAGATAATTTGAATAATTGTATTCTTTAATTTCATGATAAAAATAGTATTGATATTGCATTTTCCTTAGATTTAGGTAAGAAAGAGACAGGTTGAAATGACTTGTGTGGTACCCTGTCCCAAGACTGCTGGACAACACGATAGGTTTGGCACTACTGGAAACATGAAATTCTCTGACGGTTTTGCATTTTTTTACAGTTATTGCATAAATCATTAGGTTAAATAGAATTATCTTGACGGTTTTTTAATACACACAGGAAAATTATATTATCTTGACGGTTCCTGAAAACACACAGGGAAATTAAATAACCGTTAGGGAAATTCCTAATTAACATGTGAGTGTTACAAGTCGACATGAAAAATGTGACACCGACAGGGAAAATTCATTTTGTTTGACGGTTATTCGACCGCCAGGGTAATTATCCTTTTATCCTGTCGGTTTCTAACCGTCAAGACAAATAATTTTCCTGCCAGTGAGGTATGATTTTTTGTCGCTTAAAACCGACAGAAATAAAAACCTATCCCTGACGGTTTTTAGTTTTCATGGTGGTTAAGCGCCGATAGGAAAATAAAAACAAATTTCCCTGACAGTGCCCCATTAGATATTTATTTATTTCCCTGTCGTACTAGTTGAATTTTCTAACGATATTTTCGTTTTCCCTGGCAGTATATCCACAGTCAAGGAAATTCGCGTTTCCAGTAGTGTGGGCTCGCTGAGACCACATCCACGGTCAGTGCACCTTGCTTCCTTATCCAAAAATAAATACACATCTCACATTTTGAGGAGTCAACCAATCTTAAGTTTGACCAAATATATACAAAAAGTATTAATGTTTATGATATCAAATATGCATCATTAGACTGAGCATGTCATGCATTTTCATAGAAAATATACTTATACATATAAATGTTAATATTATTTTTTCTATAAATAGTTAAACTTAAGATTAGTTGACTCCTTGCGAGATGTGCACTTATGTTTTGGGATAGAGAACTGGCTTCCATGGACATACTACAACACCTCCGAACTCCGATCCTTCTGCTGGCCCCAATGGATGCGGTGATTCGAAATGCATGTAGCGGCATGCATGGACTCAGATATTTCATATTTGTTGTTCTTTCTATTAATTTTACAGAAAAATAAACCACGCATGCATGGGGCTGCGATCGGGGCCGAGGAGCAATGATCATGACACAAAAATAAATCTAGCTCAATTGCATGCCTTTTTATTTCATACTAGTTAACATGCACGTGCGGCATGTGCCTAGAAAACATTTGTCATTTTTATTTGCCATTTTCTAGAAAACATGCGATCAAATTAATTCAGAATTGATTTTGGGCTATAATTTTAAGTGAGACAGATGTTTTGCATGTAATATTATAATGAAAGTACATATATATGAGATAAGAATACTCGTTTTGTACTTACATAATCATCGGGTGCACATGTACATTTGTATAAATCATGTCTCCTAGTGTTCTTTGCTCCAACGGAGTCTTGAACTCCTAAGGGAAGTGATGAGATCAGCTATCCATGGTCCAACATTTTGGTGCTCTAAAAAACCTCAGGGCATTCATGCATTTCCTACAAGAAAATTTTGTATGTACTATAAATATTTTTGTTTCAAGTATTATATCTCCAAAACTGAAATAAGATTAAATAAAAGTATTGAATGTACTGGTATCACATCTCTAATACATCTGTAAAGACAATATTGTTTGTGCTCTTTCCAGTGGGGTCAACATCCTTATTTATGTTGGCCAAAACACATGTGCTCTTAGGAGAAACACCTCTTGACAATGCTACATACAATTGGCCACGGGAGAAAACTGGTTTAGGGAGATAAACACCAACATTTGGTATTATCTGACCCTGGGCTTTATTTATAGCCTTGCATGATCTCCATTAACTATTTCAGCATCAATTGAATTGTTCTGGAATCCTCTAATGACCAACCTAGTGCCATTGCAAAGACCTGTTGTGAGGATTAAGATTACGTAGTAGGATAACAGGACAGTCTTTTTTACCTTAAGCTCATGAGGAGGCAACCCATTAGGTGTAATAGAATTTAGAAAATCAAGAGGGTAATTATTCCTTGTATCATCATCCACTGAGTCAAAACTATAGAATACCTTCTCATCTCCGAGAAACTTCTCGATCATTATTGCATTCATTGCATTGGCATGCTCATTGTAGTAGAAAGAATCGCACGTTCGCGCATATAATCTGCAGAGGTGCAATTTTCCTTGAGTTTGGGAAACACCTTTTCGATAAGGTTGTCAATTGGATTGTCTTTTGAACTTATTTTATTTGCATTCTTACTAGAATCTTGCCTCCATTCCACAATGATATCATCAGGCAATTGAACATAGGTATCACCAAATGTTTTTTCTGTTTCGTTTCCAATTGTTATATTTTTCAAGACAGAGAGGGAGTAGCATGTACCGAGTCAATGCATATTGCAAAAATATACATATGACATCAAATGAGTATCAGCAAAACTTTTTCCATTGAATATATTTTTTGTAATAGGCCTATTTAATACCACAAATATTAATATTTTTCTATAAACTTAGTTAAACTTTAGACAGTTTGACTAGTTGTATTATTTAATACTCATGACAAAGATAGTATTGATATTGCAGTTTCCTTGGTGTCGAAATGACCTGTGGTGCCCTGTCCTAAGCCTGCTAGCTAGACAGCAGGATAGGTTTGTACTTCCTTGGTTCCAAAATAAATACACATCTTCTATCTTGAGGAGTCAACTAATCTTAAGTTACACCTTACTTCCTTGGTTCCAAAATAAATGCACATGTTCTATATTGAGGAATCAACTAATCTTAAGTTTAGTCAAATATATGATATCAAATACGCATCATTAGACTAATTATGTCATATATTCTCATAGTAAACTTGTTTATAGATATAAATGTTAATAGTATTTTTTATATTCTATAAATCTAGCTAAACTTAAGATAGTTGATTCCTCGAGGAAGTTGCTTGCAATCGTCGACTCATTGACAGAAAAATAAATCACTCATGCATATTGCAGAGGGCCGGGGAGCAATAATCATGACACAAAAATAAATTCAGCTCAATTGCATGCCTTTGTATTTCTTATAATGTGGAATACAAATAAAATGACAAGCATTGATCCCTTGAGTGGACCGATTACATTATTACAGATCCATCGATCGGTGGATCCATGGAGCACCATGGGTGATTTAGCTTGTCGAACTTTGTCGGAGGCCAAACAAAAAGGGGAAACCAAATTTCATGGACAGGCATATGCATAGTACATATAGATAGATGCATGATCTATCGTCCATGCATGGATAGGCAGATATCACCAGGTACGAGCATTTATGGGATGTCCCGCTTCCTGATCCAGGTTAGGGTCCCTGGGTCCCTGCTCTTTGGCGATCGCAGCGCAATTCTTCATGCACTCCTCCGTGCTCATGCCGAGTGGGCCTGTGACCTCGGCGCACCCGGCCTTGCAGTCCATGGCGGCCGCCGGAGGGGCAGCCTCCAGCGCGAGCGCGACGAGCAGCAGCGCCGCCACGACGAGGACCATCTTCTTGGACGCCATCTTTGAAAGCTTGTCTTTTTGTGGTGGCTGTTGGTTTTATTGGTGCGAGATGTTGTATCTAGTGCCTAGGCTTGTATAGGCCAGGAAGTAGTAAATTGGGAAACAGCGAGCGTGTATGTGAGGCCATGAGAGCTTCGCGCTCTACCGTGCAACTGTGTGCGTGCATACGTGTGCTTTTGAGCATGTGTGTCCGGAGACAGGTGCGAGCGTGCGGCGTTCCCATTACAGGGGATCCTAGAAAATAGAAAAGCTATATATTGCGTGTGTGATGTGTTTAGCTTCGTCACCGTTGGATCCGCACTCCCGACATCATCTATGCCCTTCGTAGGACCGCACGCGTCCTCCTGCTGTTGTCTCTGTTTTGTCAATGACTTCCAAGTGAGCCCCACGTTAAGGCGTTCCTGGAAATCGCACCTTTGATTTGTTTTTTCTTAGAGCATCTTCACGAGACTCTCCATATCTTTTCTAAATGCTAGGAATAGAAATTTTGATGAAAAACTACCCTTCAACAACTTTTTTAAATGGTCATCCAAATATAGCCATCTTCTATTCCGGATTTTTCGCTAGGCCAAAAATAGAAGACCAGAATGACTCTCTAGAGTGCGCATGAGATATAGCAAAACTATTGAGGAGTGAAAAGATATAGAAAGCGATTTTTATGCAACTGGCTCTCCAAACGATGATTTAGATAGTAAGATTTAGAAAGGCTCTTGGAGATGCTCTTAGATCAGTTTTAATGGAATTTTCACGTGACTTTATTTGCATTTCCACTTAGGCGAGTCTTAGAAGAGAGGAGCTTCATCTCTTAGCATGATTATCAACTCTACATGAGTTATTAAATTAAATGTCTATAAAACTATAGAATAAAACTATACATTTGAGGATGGATGTTGCATCTATGTTTCATTACCTTTTAGATGTACTCCATCCGTTTTAAATTATAAGTCGTTTTGAATGTTTTGGTATATAAAATTTGCTATGTATATAGACATACGTTATATATAGATGCATAACAATATGAATGTACCAAAAAAGTCAAACGACTTCGGTACGCCTAGTGCCCGGGCGTCCGGACAGAATGTCATGTCCGGACGCGGCTCTGACACCTATGCCACTCCCGTGTCCGCATTCCGCCTCACTCCCCGCAGTCTCGCCCCTAGCACCCGCGCCCGCGTCCATTGTAGGGACACGAGCCCCCTCTCCCGCCCCGTGCCCCGCACAGCAACAGCCACCGGCCACTGCCGTGTAGCACCCCGATCCACTTTTGCAACATTCAGATGAAACATTTGCAACATACGTCTAAAACAGATGTAACATTTGGAACATATAGTTGAAACACCATTGCAACATGTGCAACATCCCAATCTACTTTTGAAACATCCGGATGCAACACTTGCAACATACTCCCTCCATCCAAAAAACATGCAATTCTAGCACAGTGTCATGGTTTAGTATCACAAGTTTAATTAATTATAGAAAAAATATCAATATTTATGATATCAAATAAATACCATTAGATTAATTAGCAAATGTATTTTATTAATAAATTAATTTGAAGTCATAAATATGAAAAGTATTCACTAGAAATTTGGTCAAACATAAACTACTTTTGTCGGCGCACAACCCGTAGTTGCATGTTTTCTTAGATAGAGGGAGTACAAAAGAAGACAGATGAAACACTTGAGACATATGTCTGAAACATTTGCAACATACGTGTACAAAAAACAGATGAAACATTGGGGATATATACTTGCAGCATACGTGTACAACCATTGCAACGTATGCAACATCCCGATCTACTTTTGCAACATCCGCATGAAATAATTGAAACATACATCTAAAATAACTGAAACACTTGAAACATGGGCTTGTAACATATCTAAAAAGCATCCATAAACACTTGAAACATAGCATCGCCACGCGTCCATGACCTACCTAGTGGGCAACTGTGGTGGTGCGGGCTCGCTAGATGGTGTGCGCCCGCACGCCCGCCATGCCCGCCATCGGCCGAGGGAGAGGAGACGATATCGGATCTGGGGAGGGCGCCATCGACCGAGGTCGAGGAGGGTTAGCGGCTTGCTTGGATCTCATCGAGGTGTGGGATAGAGCCACCAGATCTGCAGGCATTTGACGCACCCAGTGGGTAAGGACGCCGGGGTGGGGGAGAAGGATGCCAGGTGGGGGAAGGAGCCGCTGGGGTGGGGGAGGAGGACACCGGGGTAGGAGAAGGAGGACACGGGGTGGAGGAAGGAGCCACCGGTGAAAAGTCCCTAGTTTGGTTTTGGTAATTGAGTGACAACCTAGATGGACTAATGTGTTTAAATAGTGAAGATACACAGGTGATTAGTCCATAGGTACACTTGTGTGAGCAACTCATGCCATGACGGTGAAGATGGACTTTAGATTTATTGCAAGGCTCACACATATGATGAAGGATCTCATTGCATATGAGACATGACATGGAGTAATGTGACTAAGGTGGAGAAGATCAAGACAAGATTTGGCTTGATGGATAGGTTGCAAGAGTGAAGGGCAAGTTGGAGGCTTTGGAGCGATGGACCGGGTGGCGGTGAAGCTTGAGCAAGACTTGGCACCGATGGACGAAGGTAATGGTGAAAAGCAAGTGAGGTCAAGATCGATGAACCAACAAGGTCATGTGATGATATGAAGTGGATCATATCATTTGTGATATGGTTTGTGCATGTGTTGCATCAACACCGAAGGAGATGAAATGGAATGCGCAAGGCAAAGGTATATTTGTAGGGCATTTCATTTCACCGGTCATAGGTGAGTAGAGAAGTTTATGATCAGGTTTAGAATAGATGGTCGTACTATCAAGAGGGGCAAACATGTTTGCATATCGGTCATCTAGTGCCACTCGAGTGATCTAACTTTGCTTTATTTCTAGGATCGAGTGGCGTGGCAAGTTGAGTGGCTAATCCTTTGAAAAATGATTGTGAAAATGTCAACACACATGCACATGGTGGTGTACACTTGGTGGTGTTGGCACATTTGCTAAGGAGAAGTTGTTGGAGTTGAATTGGATCAACTTGGAGAAGCGAAGAAGGTTTTTCGATGTGCTCCGAACTATGTGATGGCTATTGGATTGGAATTCTATGTTGACCCATTTTTCTTTAGATCAAATTTTCTAGTAGGTTGTATATCCCTCTGAGTAAGCTTTCCAAAATGTCTAGGATCATCGAATTCGGAGTTCGGAAGCTAAGAGTTATAGCTATTTTAGCGTTGAATGGTCTGTGACTGGACTCTAAGACCTGTGTGTCCGGTTAGTACCTACGAGTCCGGTCAGAGAGTCCGATCAGTGTTTCTTTCATGTGTAGAAGTGACCGGACGCTAGGGGAGTCCTATCAGTGATGACCTGACGTGTTCGGTCATCAAAAGAGCTCTTTGGAACCTCTCTAAAAGTGACCGGACTCTGAGAGAGTCGAGTCCGGTCATGGGAGAAAGCGGAGTCCGGTCAGTTGTGCAGAGATGTGTTGGTAACCAGATTCGGCTTGGGCATGTCCGGTCAGTTGAACCTAGGCACTGTCCAGTCAGGAATATGCGCGTGCGGGAGCTAGCCGTTGGAGCCCAATGGTCAGGCTTCGAAAGGAGGGGATGCATGGCATCATCCTAGCGATCAGACTCTAGTGACCTGCATGTCTAGTCGTTATGACCTACGAGCTCGGTCAGTGCATGTTTTGCCCAGTGAAGGGGCAATGGCTCTTTTAGCCCTTGGGGCTATAAATAGAAGTGGTGGCCAGCCTTAGGATGGTTGCTGAGCACCCTCACGCCTATGTGGCTTATGTAGGAGTGCTTGGATGCCCTCTAACTCACTTGTGCTTGCAAGAGTGCGAATCGATTGCGAGTGAGTGTGATTCTAGTGCGTTGCATTGTGAGATTGCATCGAGTGGCACTAGGTGCTCGAGTTCCAAGCCGGTGGTGCTTGTTACTTTTGGAGGTTGCCACCTCCTAGATGGCTTGGTGGATGTCTCTGTCGAAGCATGCAAAGAAGATTGTGCGGTGCTCCGGAGAAGTGATTGTGAGGGGTGTTGTGCTCGCCCCGCGGGAGCCACAAAGAGCAACTCTAGTTGAGCAGTGTCATTGAGCTATCCTCATTTGTGGGTAGGTTCTTGCGGTGCCCAACGTGTGGACTTGGCGGGTGATGCCAATTAGCCACCGAACCACCAAGTAAGCGGTCGACACAACTGGGGACAAGCTTAGTGGCAACCAAGTGAACCTCAGGATAAAAATCACCGTGTCATCCTTGTCTTTCCGTTGCTTTGCATCCCCTTTACACAAGCTTGTATTTACATTCATATACATTGTGCTTGTGTAGTTGCTCTTGTAATTAGTTAGCTTGTATAGCTTGCTAGTTATCTTCTTGCTTGTGTAGCATAGAAGTAGCTTTTACGTGACTAATTTGGTTTGAGTAACCTTGTTAGTCACATTGCTTAGTTTGTGTAGCTAAGTATTTTGTGCTCTCTAATTTGGCTTGTGTAGCCTTGTTATTGAGCATTGCTAGTGAGCTTAGGTGGCTTTGTGCTTTTGCTTACTAGATTGTGTAGGTGCTCCCCGGTTTGCTTGAAGTACTAGTTGTATTGGTTTGAGTGACCTTGCAAGCTAGAATTGGATAGGTGAGCACTAGCTAGCCCGGCACCTTTGTTGGCTCTTTAGAATCTTTATAAGGTGCTTATGAACTTAGATAGAGAGGTGTAGTCTTGGCTAGACCGATAGTTTAATTCAGCATTTGTTTCGGTTAGTCCGACGCGATTAAGTTTTAGAAAGGACTATTCATCCCCCTCTAGTCCGCCTTCTTGGCCCTACAACCAGAGTGGTAGAGGAGCACACCGAGGGTGGGAGAAGGAGTCGCCGCCGACCAGGGAAGCAGCGATGACCACATCATCGGCTGTGGGGTAGGACACGAAGGGACAAGAATGTGGAGGGGCGCAAGCGTGTAGGAGTGAACAGTGGGGAGGCGTCTGTCCGTCCAGTTGTCTTAATCATATCATTATCGAAGCGACTTATATTTTGGAACGGAGGGAGTAGCAGTCTTGGAAACAATGTCATGAAACTCTTTATTGAGAATGGCCTTAGAGCAAGTATGATAATGATCTTATAGTCAAGCTAGTCAACATTATTGCTGATGTGGAGAAAAGAAGGGACGAGAGATTGAGCGGGAGAAGAACTTGGCTCATATGCAAACAATATGTTGCCCACGTGATTTGTTTGGCTTCGTCACTCAATTTTGCCACTGTTGGATCTGCCAATGCGCGCTTCATCGGACCAAACACATCATCCTCTTCTGTCTTTGTTTTATTTGCAACTTCCAAGTGGGCCCCATATGTGTAAAACTAGAGAATGAATGCCATAAATATGAATTTTAATATGGATCTAGTGTTCTTTAGCGAAGGTTTGACTGGATTTAAGGAGAGTCCGAAATTTGACTTTTTTATCAGCTCCTCGGATGGATGAATGGAGACAACCAATGCGTAGAGCTCATTGAATACTTTTTATTTTGACTATTTATTCACAGTATCGGACTTTGGATGATAGAGCTATGTTAATTTTTGGATTTAAGCATAAAAAATAGAATGTTGCATCACCGTAGCTACGGTGCCATACAGGTATTGGTCGATCCCTTTTCAGCCTTGTTTGGATGCACATGTATTCATCTCAATCCACGTGTGTTGAAGTGGATTAGAGTGGAATTAAACTAAGTTCCATTCCAATCCACTCCTACACATGGATTAAAGTGAATACACATGCATCCAAGCAAGGCCTTTCATGTGCCGTTATGAGCCCCAGTTCAGTTTCAGAGTCTTTCAGGATGAGCTTTGATTTTTTTTTCTTTTTTCTCTTTGGCTTCTTTACTAGTAGCATCATATTCCTTGGTAGCCCTGGCCCCTGGCCAATATCCCCACGGACCGTTCCTATCTTTTCCATACAGAAGAAACACGAATAAAATAGGAGGAGGTCGAAGAAAATAGGAGGAGGCTGAGAGAGGAACTAGGGTTCCGCTGCCGCTGTCGTCGCCGTGTCCGCTTTTCCTCTCGCAAAAATCGGTTAGGCACCATCTCATGTCTCTGTTTTCCAATCAATCTCTCGTTCCCCTCATTGTCCATGATCGATTTGACATGTTTGGAGTAGACTAGGATGGTGAGGGGGTTAAAACGGCAAGAATTCTCGTGCGGTGGAGGAGGGAAGAAGAAGAGAAGAGAAGGAAGGAATAGATGCCGGCCGTTTCATCGGCGCGCTTGCTATACGTGGTTGCCCTAGGTGAGACGCCAAATCATGATCCAATTGATTTGATCAAATTTCATGGATTAAATCGCTTGTTTGGATGAGGTTTAGTTGGAGCAGTCCCCAAAATTCATTTCGTCCATGTTCTGAAATCCCATCATATCGAGCAGTCTCTGTTCATATTTATTTTAAGATATCTTAGAGGCCTTAATAAATTTTGTCACTGTTGACAAAGTTGTAGAGTACTTCACTACTTTCTTTTGACACCAAGATCCTCCTCATGGCCTCTATATTTTGGAAGATATTATCATTTAAAATAGATTGTTTTTCAGTGATGAGTTTTTTTATAGTTTTATATACAATCATTTTTTTATCATCGTAATGGACGAATTGAACTTGTGATCCAAATATAAGTTTACTGTTGTGTTTTGGTCGTTAGAAAAGTTCATTAAGTTCAAAGGTTGTTTATGCCATCATAGAGATCTCTTATGGTGAATCTTAATATAGCAAAGCTGTATATAACGGAGTTTTACATCTGGTCAATTGTGATAATTTTTTGATGTATGGTTAAAACTGTATGAAATTGAGAAGCAACAGTGTTGCTGAGACAAAGTGCATTGGTAGTGGCTTAATCTATGGGCTTGGATGTTTTTGTGCGTATGTCATTGTTGTGTAATGGTGTTGGTACTGAGTATTACTTGTGATCAGGTGGTTTGCCATTGGAGGTGCCTAGCTCTTTTGATCAATCATCGATAAAGGGAAGTAAACAGTGGAGCCGTGGTCCACGTGCTTTAGCTTTGTTGTTTGAATTGCCTCCACTAAATTTCAGTTTATCACACTAGATAGATAATCTGAAATCGAAGTTATTTATTTACTTTGAAGTATGCTATTTTTTCATAGCTTGTGATATTACTCTCTAAATTATGAATTACTGAGGTATATATGAAGTATGTGAAGTGCATACATTGCAACATTTACATTTGCACTCTTCCCGTTGATATGCATTTGAAGAAACCGTAGCCGAATTGGTGCAGTAAGTACCAGTACGTCAACGCACATTGATGAGCATTGTGGTTGCAGCCCTCACTCCCTCTTCTTGGGACGTGTGGGTAGAAGTGAAGTCATGCATTGCATTGCATTGCATTGCAGCATTTGCATTTGCACTCTAAAGTATATTTATATTTTTATGAAGCAGTTGATGTATCTATTATCACATCATCGAAATTTGATGCTAAATCATACTGTGATTTAAACAACTTGGTTAAAGCAGTTTGCTTGCTGAGGTTTTCTATAAACCTCATACGCTTGTTTCTCTCCATCTCAGGTACTTGAGCTTTGAGGATGCTTATTAGCAGGATGGAAGTAGCATGCACACATGTTGTACACTTCTGTAACATGCTAGTTGGTTTTAGAGTCTGTTTGTATGTTGTAATAAATATATGAGGCTTGTTGGTTAGGTTTGAGGATGCCTTTTCTTATGTTATCGTAGGAGACTCAATTTAATGTTCAATTTAGATGATGGTTGATACTTCCGTGTTCTCTGATAATGTGTTCTTGTTACAGTGTAGTGTGGTAATACTCTAGAAGGTGGTTGTTGTTTTCCTTCTGGGGTGTTACAATATATCATGTGTTTTTAGGAACCATGCCATTAATTTCCCCTTAGCCAACTTTAACTTCTCACTCATTTCTCGTTGTCTGGTCTCCCCTCTCTCTTCATTTCGCTCGAGGTGAGTTTGGCCAGCAGAGATTATCCACGATGATTCCGTTTCCTTGGTGAGTTTTGTTTGATATCTGCTCTACAACTATTGAATCTATTTTTTTATTTTTTTCTAGTGTGTGTACATATGTGTTCTTGAGTTTCACGTTTCTGTCCCTTATGTGACTTTGGCCGAGTGATCTTCATTGTTGTCTAATCTAGTCTCTAGATTTGTTATTTTTCCTTTTGTATGTTGGATCTCATAGATTCGGTCATGTGCCTTCGTGTGATTTTGGTATTGCTTTGTTTTTTCGAGGTCAGACATACTCTTGTTCATTTCCTTCCTTTCGCCTTGTTTTGGTTTCAACGAAGTGGATTTCATTTCCTTCCTTTCGCCTTTCTAGATTTATACTCAGTCATTGGACTATAATGGACCTAAACTGTGTAGTCATTCACATAAAGCCTCTCCTGATCAAGTGCCATTTGATTGTACTCACATCTTTCTATGTGAATTTGCTCTTGAGTCACAACACGGACAACGAATTCTGGTTTCATTCTTGTTCATTTGCATGCTTCTCTGCGGCTTCAGTGAATCCATTCACTTCAACACGGAAAAGTGGCCACCTTAATGAACCATGCATACAAGAGTTCTTGTCCATGTTTTAAGACATTAAATAAAGGAAAAAGTTAATTGATATATGTAACAGTAACCAGTATATAAAACGTCCCCTAATTAAACAATTAATATTCATTTTACAACTATAATCAACAAAACTTAAAGAAATTAGCTTAAAACTATTAATATTGAACACATTATTGATACAGACTTAATCCCTACTTAAAAACTAACTACTACTCCAGAAAAGTTAGTACATGGCCACTAAATCAGGATAGAATCTTGCTACCCTACTAAATTTGACATTCAAAGTTTTGGTCTAATTTCTTTTATAAACGCAATCTCTTATAACTGTGCGACGTTTGTTTTGGTCAGCCTCTCCCACCCTGTGCGATACCACGGCTCCGTCGTACGCCGACAAGGAAGGTGGGATCGTGGGTTGTCGTTCCCTTCCTTGCGCCTCCGCGGTTCCGTGCGAAGATAAGGAAGGTGGGATCGCAATCAACAGCGAGGCAATCACGCACAATCACCATCGAGTGATCGGCCTCGGTGACCAAAACAGCGAACCCGCCGTCCGTGAGCCGTGAGATTACGCGCGCCGTGAGACCTCGCCGCCGTCCGCGACCAAGTACGACGCCGCGACATGCGCCTCCGCCTACTACCCTCATCAACGCAATCAATCCCACCACCAGTGCCCTCACACGATCACATCACCCTCGTGAGCAGCGTGGGGGCGCGGCTCCGTGACCGCTCGGAGGCGCAGCCTGGGGGCGCGGCTTGGGGGTTTCGAGCGTCCGGCGACGTGCGGTGCTCGGGCGCTCGAGCATGGTGCCCGGCGTGCGGCCGTGCTCGCTGCGCCGCGGCGCTGTCTTCTCCTGTCCTGCGTTCCTCCCAGGGCTTCGAGCGTGCGGCGACATCCGTCGCTCGGCCGCTAAGTCGCGGTGGCCGGCGTGCAGCGGACGCCCATCCACCCGGCCACTACCGGCTGAAGCATCGTCCGGCCGCCTACCTCCAGGACGCTCATACCACAGGAGGCAGCGCCGCTCTGTTTCCCTCTTGTCTCAGCAGGTGAGCATCCATCAATTGATCCTGATGATCAATCCTCTATTGCGGTAGCACAAAGCATAGTAACGGTGCTTGGTGAAACCTCTTCTGCTGGCTGCAGATCATTGCCCTCTTGGTGTTGATGCACTGCTGCTGGTTTTGTGAAGGGAGAAGGCAAGAAGGGGCATCAGGTTGTTTTTTATCTGCTTCAGGTATTGAATCGAAGCACATTTTCCATCTTTGCTATTCGTTTAGCCCTGTCTGATTAGCCCTGTCCATATACTGTATGGCAGAATAAGCAGCACTGTAATAGATCGAAGTCTATTTTGAGGAACTTTAGCTGTCGAATTGGAATCTCCCATAGTAACAAAAGTTATAGAACTTTCAATTACCTTTCCAACGAGTATTTAGACGCATTTTTTCGTTGAATACTATGAGAGATATCACGTTCTGAATATTACTGTCTCTGATAGAGTACACATTTAGTTTCGACCATCAATTTTGGGTGTCAATTTAGAAGTTCGTCAAGGCTAAATTGGTCCAGTGTGCTATGGATGTTTTTGTAGTACTTTGTATGATCTTTCTATCGAGTATTTTAACTCTATTTTTGGTTGGATGGATTGGGAGATATGATTTTTTTTGTCCTTCGGTAGGTTGTTATAAAAATGGGAATATGGTGATGTTTGACCTTGGTTTGAATACCAAAGTTGTAGCTCATTCAGTGTAGATGCTTGGGGAGTATTTGTTATTATCACTGTTATGGTTTTAAGTATACAAAAAACACGAAGAGCGCTGCTGCTGTTTTATTGGGGTGAAGCGGGGTTGTTTTCGTCGGTTGTTGGATTATGTAGCTAAAATAAGAAAATGTTATCTCTTTTGCTTTCCAACATGTTGCAGGTATATAAGGAGCAGATCAGTGATCTGTCAAACTATCTTAGTGTGTCATGCAGGTATATTTATCTACTAGGAAATTATTCTGAAACTGTTTTGGGGGAAAGAAAATTCGTCTTCCATATGGAAATTATCTTAGTGTCTGGAGCTGCTTTTCGCACCCACAGAAATGTTTCTAGGCTACATGGTTGAATTGTCCCGCTGAATAGCCTTAGCCTGAAATGGTTCTAACAATAATAATCTATTTTAACCGTGCTACAGCTCCTTCGAATCGGACACCAACAGTAAGGAGCTACAACATCGACAGATCATTCTTGTGACTCTGAAGGTGATCTCTGGTTTCAAATTCAAATTCACATATATCTTATCCCCTAATTTAATTCCTTTTTGAGAAACTAATGGATTTGGAAATGTGGAAGCAGACAAAAGACATTGCACACATGGTTCAGATTATAAAGCAAGGCCTTTTTTTTTGTTACTTCACATTGATCTATGCAATAGTGATGGATGCAGCAGGTTCATATTAGGCACCAAGATGGCAAGATAGAATAGGTTGCTGAGTTGCACATGTATGGGAAAAATGAGTTGATAATATAGGAATGAAAAACATATAGTACTGACCTAGAGGAAAACATTGAAATCAATCACCCTACCGTTCTCTTTGCATTTATGCAGTACCTCTTTGCATTTTTACTGTTTTTAGGCAGCAGTAGCAGCACCAAACCTCTCTCTTTGCTCTTTCACTTTGTGCTAACAGCAGCAGCCATCTCATGTCCCTGATCTGCAGGTCAAGTAGCAGCAGCAGCTAGCCCAGGAACAACAGTTCTCGCTGCAGCAATTGTTCATTCAGTGGTTGTCAGTGCAGGGTGCATGGTATTTGTTCTTGGCAGCTTCTAGGCATTGAATCCATACTTGGTAATTAGTGGTTTGGTTAGGCTTCTAGCTAGAGCTATTTTCATTGAGTTATCTTGCTTGTGTTTAGTACTTCTCAATTAGCTCTCGGATTAATAATTCTCATATTAATTCTCGATTAGCTATTTTCAGTGAGTTATCTTGCATGGCTCATTTGATTAATTTTGTTCCCTATAATTTTTTTAGAGTATAGATATATACAGTACAGAGAGTATTGTCCTTAATTTTATCGTGGCACAAATCTTTGTATTCCTCACCTATGCTGGGCACTTGGACTCATGCCTGATATTTTGGCATGTGTCATAGTACACAGGTATACTACATAACTTGTATCTGTATTTTCATTTCCTTGCCTCCTCTGAACCTTTCAATGCTGATGGTGGTTGTATAAATGTTTGCTCTTGTGCTTTTTGGCAGCCACTTGAAGAACATGTGAAAGTGAAGCACGCACAATTATGTCTTGTTCCGGTAAAAATGTTGCTTGCTCAAGTGTTTTTTAAAATAAATCAAATCTGCATCATGCAACAGCAATGCTGACTTTGATTTTATTTGGCAGATACCAAATATTATTAATCTCCATGATGTCAGAACATTTGGCACATCCCTTTGTTGCTCGGAGTATGTCATGAAATTATTTGTATGCATGATTGCCAAATTCTCATTTGACATGGTTAACCTGAAATCTTTTCTCTCTTTATAGGATCAGAAGGCTCATGAAGCTATTTTGAGAGTGTTAGACCTTAAGTGGCATGCCACTGGACCAAAGTATTATAAGCTCTTCCAGTTGGCTTCATTTCTAGGAATACTTACGTGTATTATTTCTTCATGCGTGCAATGTGGTTAAAGTTGCTCGAGAACCCCAATTGTCTCAATGGACTAAAAAAGCCAGCAGATGTGATAGATTGAAATCTCCAGTTGGTTTGTTGATCATTTTAACTACTGTTTCTAATACCGAATCGACTCTCTTAGCTTATATATAACAACCAGTGCTTGATATTGTGGCATGAAAATCCTTTTTAGGTTAGGATTGCTATGGTTGGAAAGTATACTGGCCTGTCAGATTCCTACCTATCTGTTATCAAGGTGCCATTACTATTTTATATCTCATAACGCAGATACAATTTTGAACCAAACTGGTGGGCCTTATCTGTTTCTTCATCTTCTGTCAGGCTCTTTTGCATGCGTCGGTTGCTTTGGACAGGAAACTTGTGGTGGACTAGGGTTCCTTCCTGTGATCTTGAAGATTCTACAGCAGAAGAGGTCAGTTTTATTTATGCCTTATCAATTCTTCTTTTCTATATCTTAGAGAATTAACTGATTAATTGGGATACCGTCGCATTTGCAGACTTCCTGATGCTGCCTATGAAAAAGCATGGGAGTCGCTAAAGGTAAGCATAGAATGCCCTCTTGTGACATGCCACTAGCCCACAATATAGAAATCTGAACGAATTTTTGCACCTCAGGGTGCAGATGGTGCCAGGAGGTTTTGGAGACAGAGAAGTCCAAGGGAAAATTCTTGCTGCAAAATATGCGCGAGAATTCCATATCTTGCCATTTGCTTGGACATGTAAATTGCAGTGATTGAATTTGCACGTTCTATAGTGAAGTTGCACGGTGCTAACAGCACAGAGTTATCTTTGTATTCCGAAGTGAGAAAATAATAAATAAATGTCACTTTAACATTAATATTTAATTATTACAGTATTATTATCTTATAGTGCGATCTGTGTGTTTTTAGTATAAAAGTTTTAATGTCCCGTGGCAATGCATGGACACGCTATCTAGTAGAGAGAAAATCAAAACCTTAATGGGGAACCATCTTTAGTGCCCGTCTCTGGAGTTTGGACGGCCCGTCCCTTCTGCTCGCCCCAATGGACGATGTGGTGATTCGAAATGCCTACAGCATGCATGGATATTTCATAGTATATATTTATTGTTGTTTTAATTTTACAGAAAAATAAACAACGCACATGCATAGGCCTGGAGCAATAATCGTGACACAAAAATAAAGTTGGCTCAATTGCATGCCTTTGTATTTCTTAGAGTTAACAATAGTCCCTGCATTCACAACCCTGAAACCACGAGATAGTTTCTCTAGTCGTCATGTTAACAAGAAACCCCTCCTACAAACCATGCCCCTCAGCGCGCTTCGCTTCTTATGCCCACCTCTGATCTCTCTGTGATATTCTCTCTACATTTTTTTTCTCTCCCATGCTCTCTCTTTCCGTTTCTCCATACCAGATGCGCAGCAACGAGGGGCTAACGGGCAGCAGCGAGAGACTGTTGTTAGTTGATCTTCACCAATTTATCCAACGGTTAATTGGACTCTTGGATCCGCGCTCTGAACGGGGGCGCTCAACCCTAATATGGTTGGTGGGCCCCCGTTGCATAGCGCCATAAATAGAAAGTGGGGGCTGGGGCGCCGAGCACGAGGTTCGCTTGAGCCGCCTAACACCCCACCTACAGTCCTAAACCCTAACCGATTACAGAGGGGGGCGTTGCCAGCGACGGGAAGCACCGTCACCGGCCAATGCCGCCACTGCACCGCCGCCCTTCGACACAGCACCGTCACCGGGTCTTCACCAAGCACCGCGTTGACGAGCCCGTCTTCCTCCAAGGCAGCCGATGGTTTGCACCCCTTCACCTCTCTCTCTCTCTCTCTCTCTCACTCTATCTTTTATTCTGTACTACTAGATATTTTATGACTCACGGTTTATTCCAAAAGCAAGCAGACATGTTAGATCTATGGCTAATGATAGATCATTCAACCGCTCCTGTTGACCAGGCCTGGAGCCGAGGCCAACCAGAGACGGAGCAGCAGGCAGCCGATCACGACGCCGTGTGGTGCCTACTGTCTCACCTGCTCTTGCTTTTCTTTCCGTGATCCACCCAACCCAAGTAAAAGTCCGACATGTGGCCACTCAAATTTGCTTCCAAAAATTGTAGCTTTGGTTCCTGATTTCGTGTTAGATTTATTTACTGACATTTTAAGCCTTCAGGGCTACTTTCTACTCCCTTCATTCCAAATTAAAAGTCATCTCAATTTTATTGGAGAATCAATACATCTCATGTTTGACCAAAATTATAGAGAAAATTATAAAGATTTATGACATCAAATATGATATAATATGAAAATATAGTTAACGAAGAATCTAATGATACTAATTTAGTATCATAAATATTATTATTTTATTATATAAATTTAGATAGACTTAAATGTTTTGACTCTCTAAGAAAATTAAAATAACTTATAATTTAGGATGAAAGGGTACATCTTATTTGTCCTAGATTTAGTTTTGTGTAGGGTGGCCGCCAGTCGCACAGCAAGCGGGGCGACCAGCACAGCAGGCGAGCCGGGCATACTGCACGGCGACCGCTGAGGCGCGAGCAGAGTGGGCCTACACGCTGGAAAGTGGAAACGAGTGCATGCCCCATCGATAAAACCAGAGATTTCTTAGCTTTTTGAGGTTACAGGACAACTTCGTTTCTTGTCTCGGAAACAGATTCTCTATCTCGGTCACATTACCTTTATTTTTATTTTTCCTCGCCTATTTCCCTGCTCTCGTCCCTGTCTAGTGGCGGGTGTTGGGGGCCATGTCGTAGACTAGGTCTGATCTTCCGAAAGGTACCATAGCGTCGATTGGTGGAGACTCGACGTTCACGATCTAGGCTTCGAACCAAGACTGATTCGGACCCTCGCAACCGTTACACCACTGCTCCGTTGCTTATCAACCACGCGAACGCGATTGACTTCGCCGAGAAGGCTTTCCTGCAAACGAATCGAGAACACAAGCAAGAACGGGATGAACGCAATCTGAAATTGCAAATAAATATGAGGCTTATGATAACGAGAAGGAGTTCACGTCTTTATTCGAAAGGAATAATCGCCACAGACGAACAAGATCAAGAACTGGGGCCCTGGTTCACGGCAAGCAGCCTTGGCGGCGACAGTTGCAGCAAAACGACGTCTGTTTCACGAGGAAATCAAGAACTAAACAAAACCCAAACCCTAAGGAGAGCGACGGCTACTATTTATAGAGTCTTGGGCGTCACCCCCCTGGACGCCCCCCCTAATGGGTCCAAACACGATACACAGTCCAGCGGACCGAAAGACGGTGTCGCAGCACCCTGACAGATTCTGGACGCTGACTTGTTTCGACGATTCCCGTTGATTCCGAAGGTCTTTTGACGTGAAACCACTTGGATTGGCTTCCTTATCAAATTAGCTTTCCAACCATATGTGGATCGTCGAAAATAGAGTCCGGATGCGTCCTGGGTGACCAGTTTAAGGCAGACTGGTCCTGGAGCCCGAGCTGGACTCGAACTTGAGTTGGATTGGGCTTCCACCATGAAAAAGATGAATTGGACGCCCATGCTGGACCTCCTCCTCTCCTTGACTTGTATACGATGAAGTAGTGATGTCCTCATCACCTTGTGCCTGAAGGTTCACTAACAATAAAACCGATCTTTTGTGATGTTTTGATAGGGACACCGGTGAGGAGTCAGCCGAAGGCGCGAGAGCCAACATGGACGATGAAGCGAAGGCTCTTGAGGCCTTCGCTCAAGAAGCCTTCCCAGGGGGCAAGCCTTCGCCAGGGTCCGATGACCTCTAGCGTGCCGATGGTGCAAGGGCGAAGGACAGAACCTTCGGCCCATGATGTAAAAGCGAAGGCGGATGGAGGAGATCGTAGGCCAGAGCCCCGATCAAGGTGAAGATGCGTCCCTAGCTGCGAAGCTAGAAGGACTCTAAAGGGGAGCTTGTTGGGCTGAGGGCCTGACTCGACAAATGGTCCACCAGGGAAGGCGGTTGAGCATGTAAATGGCACCGAGGTCCTCAGGACATGTACATAGGATAGGGGAATATGCTAGGATATGCCTTAGCTGGCAGAAGGGCGATATGGTACTCATAGAATCATGTAACCATACCCTATAAAAGTGATGGCTCGGCTCCCAATAAAGAGGGAGAGTTGTTGGCTCGAAACCCTAGATGGTGCCTCTTTATCCGTGTGTTCCACCAAAGAAGGCCTTCGACCCACGGAGGGTGAGCCACATCGCTCCCCCCCCCCCCCTTGTCGGGACTCTCGTTTCCCAACAGCCGGCATGAGGGGCTCACCATGTAGGATCACCTTCAACTGGGAGGGGCAGGCTTGGCCTCGGTCGCAATTGTGGCGTGGTGGTAGGGGAAGAACGTTAGGTGGGCTCGGCCTCGGTGGCAGTGCGGCAGCAGGGAATAGGACGGCGTCGCACAAGATAGTCGGCATAAAAAAAGATTTGCTGAAGGAAGTTGGTGCATAAAAAAATTGCCGCAGAAAATTAAAGGGCTCTTTACACCCCCTCTGGATGGTGGGGCTAAAAAAAAGGAGTAGGAAAATTTAGAAATCACTCGAGTTGTAGAGTTTTTTTTTTCTCTGGCACCAATAGTAAAGTATGAGCCCTGCTTTAAGATGCTTGCAAATATAAAACAACAAGCGTCCATCATGAGTGGATGGATTACATTTTACAGACCCATCGATCGGTGGATCCATGGACCACGGGTGACTTGTCGATCGAACACAAAGAGGTCACAGACGCCAAAAGAAACAGGGGAAACCAAATTACATGCACAGGCCAGCATTTACATATGTATTGCTGCTGTATCATCATCATGAGGTATACATACATACGGAGTATATACGAACATTTACGTAGGGGATGTCAAAACAAGACCGACTTGTCAGGGCCCCTGGGTCCCTGCTGGGCCTGGGCGGCGATCGCCTCGCACCTCTTCTCGCAGTTGAACACGCCGAGTCGTCTGAGCTCGTCGCACCCGGCCTTGCAGTCCGTGACGCCGGACGCCAGAGGGGCGGCTTCCAGCGCGACGAGCAGCAGCGCCGCCACGACGAGCACCGTCTTCTTGGCGGCCGCCATTCTTGAAAGCTTTTCCTAGCTTTTTGGTGGGATTTGTTGGTGCGAGACGTTGGATCTAGTCTTCGTCTAGGATTATATAGGCCGGAGGGAGTTGTAAATTGGGAGCGTGTACGTGAGGCCACGAGAGCTTCGCGCTCTAGCGTGCAATTATATGCATGCGTGCGTTTGGTTTTGAGCATGTCCGTCCGACGACAGGTGCGCCCTTCCAGTTCCAGGAGCCCATTTCTCTATCTACTCCTAAAAAGATGAAACAGCATCCGTTCACTCCCCGTGGTGAGGCCGCACCGACAGGTGGGCCACGCGCTCGACCCTACGACTCCCACTCAGCACGACAACGCCCCCAATATATTACGAGGCTTTTACGGCCATTAAAAAAGTTTGTAATTATACATAAGTTATTAAAAAAAATTGACTATACATGATGCAAATAATCGTTCTGAACTTCGTTGCTCCCACCGCCATTCGTCGTGTTCGGTCGTTTTTCAACGTTTGGGAGTCCTGACAAGTGAGTCAGGTCATCCAAATATCAATAATACCCCTTCAAATCTCTATCCTCTCTCTCTCTCTCTTCTTCAAACTCTCTCTCTTCTCGTCGTGCGGGGGCAGAGCTCGCTCGCGCCCAAGCTCTCGCATCGGGGCGGGCTAGTTTGGGCGGCCGCACGGACAGCGCGCAGCAAGTCACCTCAGTCCGCTAGCTCGCGCATCCTGAGTGTTGGCGGTGGTCGGAGTGGAAGCTGCCCCCCCCCCCCCCCACGCGGCTGCCCCCGAACACGGCGACGACGCCGACGGTGGCGGCCACCTTGAGGATGGTCGCGGCCAGAGCGGCCACCATCAGCAGCACCGTCATCTCCTTCTTCTTGGCCGCGGCAGCGCGGGAGGCGCGCCTGCACGTCGCCCGGGCGCGGAGCGCGCGGCAGGCACGCCCACGGCTGCGAGCACGAGCGCTGACGGATGGAGGCCGCGAGCTCGAGCGCAAGCTCCGCCGAGCGGGGCTCTGCCGGCCGCAAGCGCGAGGGGAAGCCGGGCATGGACGAGGACGCCGCTGCCGGAGGGGATGGCGGCCGCGAGCGCAAGGCCAGACGTGGACGACGCTGCCGCTGCTGGAGGGGATAGGCGGCCGCGAGCGCGAAGCCGGGCGTGGACGCCACCGCCGCTGACGGAAGGGGTGGCGGCCGCGAGCTCCGCCGAGCGGGGCTCTGTCGGTTGCAAGCGCGAGCGCGAGCGTGAGCTCCGCCGGCCTCGGACGCGAGCGTGAGCGGTGTGGACTAAAGAAGCAAAAGGATAAGACGAGAGAAGGGTATTTTGAACCTTTATACTGACATGGCCCACATGTAACGGTGAAAAACAAACAGAACACCGATGGAATGGCTTGGAGAGCAAAGAAGTTCAGAACGATGACACTCGTGTACGGTCAATTTTTTTAATAACTTATGTGTAATTACAAACTTTCTTAACGACATACGTGTAAAAGCCTTATCTATTGTCCACCCGCATCCGACATCCTCCCAGCCTCCCAGCTCCTCACACGCCCTCCGTCTTCCCAACCGCACCGCCGCCCAAGCCGCAAAGGGCCCCTGCGGCACCGCGCGTGCGCTCAGCTCCACCACCGCGAGGACCTGTGCAGTCCACTCCGACGCCGCGCCAAGCCGTCGCCAGACCAAATCCCACGACGCCGTCGCTCCGCCACGCCCTTCCCTGCTCGGCTGCTCCGACGATCCACGGGAAAGAACGCCGCGAAGAAGAAGGACCGTTGAAGGAGCTCCGAGCAACCGAAGAAGTGCGCCCTCTTCCCGCGGCTCTGACCTACAGCATCTAGGGTTAGGGTTCGAGGCTTCGAGCCCTTGGCCGGTATGCTGCGTCTCGCCCCTCCCAAACCTCATCTTGAAGTTGAGTTGAGTTGGGTAACACATTTGGTGTTTGAGAATTTTGCCACATTTTAATAAGAATTTAGTTGGAGAGAGATGTTGCTATGCTGTCTGTACTATAGTTTTCTTTTTCCTTCTAATTATCACTGCAACAGTCATGAGAGGCTTTTGCATTACACATATATAATCATTACATGTATTAGGTTTTCTATGTGACCATCTTAGGTTTTCTACTATAGTTTGGATACATATTTATATGAGCTAAAATCCTCAATATATTTCCTCATTTAAACACTTCAGTAGCAAAGCTACTATGGTGTTATTAGATAAATCTTTATTTCACTGAATATTCTGTGGTAAGAGCAAAGCTACTATGGTGTTTACCGGCAACTTAGACATGACTCACTCATAAATATGTTTCCTTTTTATTTCCCAAAGCCAGGTTCCAACTTCCAAGTGAAGAAGAAACAGACCTTTCAAAACTGATTACTACTACGTTGTTCTATGGATAGTTTGACCACAAGTGCTCTAGCACTAATATCAAGGCTTAAATATTGGTGGACTGCAGCTTGGAGACTATCTTGGTGAGTTCATTGTAATGCAATCACAAGCTCCCATCCACTTCTCCATTTGGGTTTCAAATCCCCTAAGCTGTTGGTAAAAGAAAACCACAATGAAGGAAGAACGCTACAACTGTCTGATTTATGGACCAATCGGACAGAAATCCTTTAAAAAATAATAAAAATAACAAGTTCTGGATTATACCTATACTGATATTTTTCATTATTCAAGTGCCTGCAGTGAGGAGCTTAGTGTTTTGTTCCATCCACAAATGACAATAAGCTGCCCAATTGGTTTTCCAACCTCTTTTTCAAACAATGATTTTCTTAGGGCTTTGACAGTCTTCTTGAATATATATGTCGACTGACCCCAGTGTTCCTTTTAGATACCCTTTTCATAAAGCATACCAATATGTTTAACTCTTTAGTTCTAACCATTACAATTACCTGTAGATTTATTTGTCAGATGAACTCAAAACTAGGTGTCATTGGTAAAAGAAAAAACATTGATCCAAAAAGACTAAACTATATAATTGCTAATTGCTATGAACTGAGGTTACTACTTTTGCATCTTTTCTTGCCAAAAAAAGAGAGAAAACTAACTATTTGCATCTTGAGGTTACCATTACCACAAACTATTTCAATGTAACTATATAGGTGTTATGGTCTCAGGTTACCTCAGAAGCACGGACACGCCAGGGTAGGGTCGTATCCCGTATCGGATACGTATCCGATACGGATACGCCTGGGATACGGCCCGGATATGTATCCGCGGCGTATCCGCGTATCCCAGGTTAGGTGGGCCGGAAACTGACGATTGGATACGTTTCGGCCCAGCCGATACGACCTAGCCGGCCCAATAGGTCACCTTTGCCTCCTCTGCCACGGCCTCACGCAGACGGCCGCCTCCCCACGCGCAGCCGCCTGCCCGCCTTTGCCTCCGCCTCCCAGTCTCTCCCACGCGCAGCCGCCTCTGCCTCCGCCTCACGCAGCCGCCAGTCTGCCTCCGACCTCGCCGGCGACCAGCCTCCGCCCTCACCGCCAGCCCGTGCAGCTCACCCCCGCAGAGCCTGTCCCTTCCGCCACGCACGGCTTGAGGACGGACGCCCGTCTCTTCCGCCAACCCGTCTCTAGCTCGCCCCCGTCTCCAGCTCGCCCCCGTCGGGCGCCGATCCTGGGGCCGCTGACGCCTCGCCGGCGCTCCAGGACCCGCAGGGCCTCGCCGGCACTCCAGGACGAGTACGCCCCGCAAGGCCTCCAGGACCCGCAAGGCCTCACCGGCGCTCCAGGACCCGCTGACGCCTCGCCAGCGCTCCAGGACCCGCAACCGCAAGGCCTCGCCGGCACTCCGACGAGCGCGTTCCAGGAGAAGACGGTCTGAGCGGGCGACCAGGCTCCGACCTCGCCTCCGCCCTCGCCCTCGCCGGCGACAAGGAGCCCCCTGCTTAGGTGAGTTCCTCACTGGCTCACTTCCTCTTCCTCCCCAATCCAATTTAGAGCTGAGCGGCTGAGCCAGTGCGCCCTGCCCCTTTCCTGATGACTGTTTAGAGCCTTTTTTATTTTGTCCAATGTTCATTGTCCAGCTTAGTTGTCTAGTATGGCATCTCCAAATTTGAGTAGTGTAGCTAGTGCTAGTGTTACTGCTAGTGGTAGTGTGGGATCTGGGTCCAGAGAAACAACTGATATCAAGGCTCCGCTGTGGGATCATGTCACCATTCTAGAGAGGCCTAAAGCTGGTGGAGGAAATGCTCTTTGGAGATGCAACTATTGTCCATTGGAAAAAAGCAGCAGCTACACTAGAGTTGAAGCTCATTTGCTGCAGAAATCAGGGAAGGGGATTATCAAATGTCCAAAGGTTTCATATGAAATGCTGAGTGAGATGAGGAGGGAAGTGGAAAGGTGCAAGGAGCTAGTGGAAAGAGCAAAGACACGCACCGTTGCTTTGCCTGTAGGTCCTTCTTCAGGCAATTACAACAAGAAGAACAAGAGAGGACCTGCTTCTATATTGGAAAAATCTTGGGCATTGCAAGACCGCAAGCACGTGGATGCTTTAATTGTTAGAGCAATGTATTCTGGAGGGGTATCTTTCAACTTTCTGAGAAACCCATATTTTAGAGAAGCTTTTGCATTTGCTTGCAGCCGCAATTTGCAAGGTTACACAATCCCTGGGTATAACAGGGCTAGGGAATCACTCCTGAAGCAAGAAAGAAGGCACATAGAGCATCTATTGGAGAGTACAAAGAGCACATGGCCAGAGAAAGGGGTCACAATCTGCAGTGATGGTTGGTCAGATCCTCAGAGGAGACCAATCATCAACTTCATTGCTGTTTCTGAGAAAGCTCCAATGTTTTTGGCGTGTAATAGACCTTTTATTAATTTCCTATATTAGAACCTGCTATCATGTTATTCTGAGTGTAATAGACCTTAAATGTCTCTATGTTGAACTTGAACATCTATTTTGCAATTTCATATGCATTGTTATCTATTTATTAAAAAAATAGTAAAACGTATCCGCGTATCGGGTTTCTTAGGAAATTGCCGTATCCGCGTATCCGTATCCTTCCGATACCGATACGCGTATCCGTATCCGTGCAACTTAGCAGGTTACCACTAACTTTTTCAGGTTGCTACTTGATGCTGTTTAGTCCAGTTAATGAGATTGCTTATCCTCTTTCGGCACCAATGATAAACAGCCTGCTCCCAGTAGTAGTTGCAGTGCTCCCAGGAGCTTGGTGTCCATGGTGACAGGCGTAGTCCCTATTCTACACTCTTGACGATTGAAAGGGCTGATAACGACCTCCTGGCATGAGGTGGGGCTAGGAATGCTCTGCTTTGCTGAAATTATGTGCTATGTTTTCAGTTTTCAATGGAATATATTTTTTTGAATGGCTATGTTTTTACCTTTTCTGTTTTCACTGGAATATATTTGAACAACAAATGTTTTACTTTTCAGTTTTCAATGGAATGCTCTATCTGAATGTAGTTGCTGAAATTATGTGCTTTGTGTTTAATTTTAAAATGAATATATTTTCTGAACAACTATGTTTTTACCTTTACAGTTTCCAGTGGAATATATTTGAACAACTTTTTTTTGCCTTTTATTTTCAATGGAACGCTCTATCTGAACATAAATGTTATGTTCATGTGCTTCAATTCCATGAAGTATTCTCCCCTGAAAATGGTTGCATTTCCAATTTACTGTTACTTCCAAAGTCATATACACTTATGAACCCTTCTGATTTTTGGGTTTCTTTATGGCAACATTTATACAAGAGATGAACTATAGTGTAGGTTAATGATATCAACAAGTTTTGGAATTTTAGCTCAACCCTACAGTTCCTTTCGATGCAAAATAAATTAACTGCTATGTGGTCTTGGCCAGCAATGTGTGTAGCGCACGTACCGACGGCCGTGTGGGCGGGGACGTGTGTCACACCCAATTTTAAGGATAAAATGGGGTGCAAAACCTTATGTACGCCCAGAGATCAGTCACACACATAAGTCGACAAATTACGAATAGTATCATCACCAATGTTTATTACATCACGAATAAGACAGAGTTATTACATAATTATAACGAAGGTAATAAAAAGATCTCTCGCGGAAGCTCCATTTCACAGGGACGTCGACTGGTTGACCACAAGTCTAGTAGTCCTCATGAAAATCATCACACCCAAAGTCATCTGTTACTCATCCGGGATTTTTATCCAAATAATGAAAATAAACAAGCGTAAGTACATGTCGTACTCAACAAGTGTAACACGGGGTTCATGAGGCTCAAAAGGCTAGACACAGGTTTAACAGCGTTCAACTTTTAGTTGTCACAATTTTAGCTTATGAGTAGCATCAAGTTGTTTCAATTCCCATTGCCAAACACATGATCAAATGTAAACATGAATAATGAATAGCATAAACAGATATTACTCAATGATCATCTATTCCATAAGGGTTCCAATGCCGCTCGTGACCGTGAGCACGGCTGATATACCAGTTTTACACTCTGCAGAGATTGTACACTTTCACTGTGAGTCGTGATACCCATATGTCCGGGTTAATTACTCCCAAAACACTTCCAAGGTGAGCAGGCAGGGGTCACTATGAAGCCTTTCAAAGGTTCGTCTAACAAGTTAGGGCCATTAGATTCACTCGGCAAACAGTTATAGGAACCCCCTGTCAAATGGCACAATTTCTTTACGGCTATACACATAAGAGTAGAGGTTGTCCTATACCCGATTCGGCAAGCCATTCTTACGCCAATAAAGGTAACCACTAACAAGCTAGAAAAAGGTCCTCATACTGAGCTAAAGCCAGAGCCATGTAGCCCTCACAGTTGTACTGTAAGTCCTGGATGATCACTTACAGATAAGTCCTTATGGAAAGGAATCTGAAGCATTTAGAAAGTAGCTAAACACTCCAGCCCCCTGTTTCCAAGTTGCTAAAAATCATATTTTAATGTTTATTGCATATACCATTAGTCAAGTTACACGATCATGGTTTAATTGAGCTCTAGCAAAGCTACCCAAATGCATAACCCATAGGTGACGAGGCAATAGTCCAATTCTAGGAAATCCCTATCAAGATGACACATGCAACATGAATTTAATGAATTAAAGTGAATAGAAAACAAGGATGATCCCATGCTATACTTGCCTTGAGCAAAGTACTCCTGCTGGTCCTGCTTGTCAAAGTCGTACCCTTGATCTCCCACGAACTGCTCACCGTCTATACTCGATAACCACAGCAACATACAAGCATCCAGGAGCAATCATGCAAAGCAAACAAGGCTATAGATTAGAACAGTACACCAATAGCAAAGAGTCAAGATGAAAAGTTTGGAAAATGAATCTACGTCTCGCTACGAACACACGGACGCGAAGATCACAAAAATCGGATCTAAAACGGAAAAGTTATGATTTAAACAAGATTTCTTATAGGAAAATAATAGATTAAATCTAAGCTTGAATTTTAAAAGTTGGAAATCTACTTTACAGTAGCATAAACATGTAGATCACATAATTATGATCCTAACGCAACTTGAACGGATCAAATCGAAGTTAAAACGGAGATTTTATGGCTAAAACAAGTTGAATGGCAAAACTGTGAATAACTGAAAACGTATTTCAATAAAACCGAACCAAAATACGCTTTTAAAAAGAGAAAACGAAATATGTAAACGCGCTTTGGACTGCGGGTTGAATTGGAAATAGTTGTAAGGGCTTATACGCAAAATTCCTATTGAAGGGGTATCCTTCAATTTGAACCGCCGGATTAGATCTAGACGGCTTGGATTCAATCTGGCGGAAGGTGTTGGCCGGAACAGTGCCGGCGGCAAGCCTCCGATGGCGGCGCCATGGCCGGCGTGCTGAAGCACTCGGTTCACGACCTCCAGTGCACTATTCGACCAAAGAAACGTACCGGGAGAGAGAGGAAGGGATGGGGATCTCACCCGAACCGGAAAACGCAAGCGGGAAGCAGCGACGGCGGCTCGGCGCTCGGTGGGCAGCGGTGGTCGGCGGCGGCGCTGGAGCGAAGCTCGGCTGCGGCTGCTTGGCGAAGAAAAACGGGCGCCAGATGGGATAGGAGATAGAGGAGGGGTGCGGGCGCTATTTATGGGGCCAGGATCCCTTGGGCGCCATGGCACCACGGATCGTGGCAAGGGCGGACTCGACGGCGTCGGCACAGTGTCCGACTTCGCTACGGTGCCAGGAAGGAGAAGCCCCTGACCTGTGGGCTAGGACTGTCAGCGGGTGGAGGAAGGCGCGCGGGCGTGGCTTGCGGCTGGCCAGCGAAACTAGGCCACGCGAGCTGGGCTGCCTCCAGCGGCTTGCGGCATGGGCGAGCGTGGGCCGACGCTGGAGCGGGCTGAGCGGAGCACTGCGGGGAGAGAGAGACGCAGGCCAGCGTGGGGAAAAGGTGGGCCGCGGGCAGCAGTAGGCCTACGGGCCAAAAGAGGAAGGAGAAATAATTTGCCCTTTTCTTTTTCTAATTTCTTTCCAAAGCAATTCTGAAGACAAAATTCAAATCAAGTTCAAATTTGAGTTCAAATCAAACCATTCCAAAAATTTATATGCAGCAGTAGGAATGCACATTCATTGTTGTTAACCTATATTAAATTTTAATTTGATAAACTTTATTATTCTTCCTAAACTTAATTGCTCACAAAAATGCTTAGTAAATCAATTTTTCCCTAGTTTCAATTGTTGTAAAATTTAGGGTGTTACAATTCTACCCCCTTAAAATGAATCTCGTCCTCGAGATTCAGACGATGCTTACTCAAATAACTGTGGGTATATTTTCCTTAGATCCTCTTCTCTTTCCCAAGTAGCCTCATCCTCAGTATACCGATTCCACTAAACCTTACACATCTTTATAATTCGGCTCCTTGTGACTCTTTCTGCTGTCTCCAAAATCCTTACCGGAAACTCCTCATAAGTGAGATCTTCCTTAACCGTAAGTTCCTCTAACGGTATCTGCTCTTCAGGTATACACAAACACTTCTTTAGCTAAGATACATGGAACACATCATGTACACCTGTCAAACTCTCGGGCAATTTCAACTGATAAGCCACCTCTCCATGTCTCTCTAAAATCTTGAAAGGTCCAATATACCTTGGCTAACTTCCCTTTCATGTTAAACCTTCTCACACTTCACATAGGCGGCACCTTCAAGTACACATAATCACCCACTTTGAAAACCAATTCTCTTCTTCTAGTATCGGCATAGCTCTTTTGTCGAGACTAGGCCACTCTCAAGTTATCCCTGATCAACCTTACTTGCTCTTCTGCGTCTCTCAAGACATCTGGTCCGAACACCTGAGTTTCCCCTGTTTGGTTCCAAAACAATGGGGTCCTACACTTTCGTCCATACAAAGCTTCGAAAGGTGTCATATTGAGACTTTTCTGATAACTGTTGTTGTACGAGAACTCTGCATAAGGCAAACTCTTGTCCCAACTTGTACCATACTGCAACGCACAAGCTCTCAACATATCATCTAATATCTGATTAATTCTCTCAGTCTGCCCATCTGTCTAAGGATGATATGCTGTACTAAAGTTCAACTTGGTTCCCAACGAACTATGTACTTGCTGCCAAAAATGAGATGTAAATTGGGTACCTTGATCAGACACAATTTTCTTGGGATCTCCATGTAGACAAACTATTCTCTCCATATATAACTGAGCTAACCTTGGTCCATTATAAGTAGTCTTGACCGGTATAAAGTGAGCAACTTTAGTTAACCGATCCACTATTACCCAGATTGAATCATAAGCTCTCTGAGTATGTGGTAACCCAACTATAAAATCCATACCAACTTCTTCCCACTTCCACTCAGGTATCTTCATTGGTTGTAGCAACCCTGCAGGTCTTTGATGTTTAGCTTTAACTCTCTGACATGTATCACATAAAGTCACATATTCAGCAACATCTCTTTTGAGTCCGTACCACCAATACTTCTCTTTTAAGTCCAAATACATCTTAGTACTTCCAGGATGAATAGAATAAGCAGACTCATGTGCCTCATGAAGAATTGCCTCACGTATAGCCTTATCCTCAGGCACACATAGTCTCTTCCCAAACCAAAGAGTTCCATTGTCTTCCATACGGAAACCTGGTGCCTTGCCGATCACTATGTTTTCCACTATCTCTTTCAACTTCACATCCTGTAACTATCCTTTACGTATTTCTTGCTCCAATTTAGGCTCCAACACCAACTCCACTGCATTAGTGACAAAGCCTAAATTTAGTCGCTCAAACTCAGCACACAACTCACTTGACATCGATGTCACTTGCACCTCATTGGCATAACTTTTTCGGCTAAGAGCATCGACAACAACGTTCGTCTTTCTAGGATGATAGTGTACCTCCAAATTATAATATTTGATCAACTCTAACCATCGACGCTGTCTCATATTCAGATCTGTCTGGGTAAAAATGTACTTTAGACTTTTGTGATCAGTATAGATGTCACTCTTGTGTCCAATGAGATAATGCCTCCATATCTTCAAAGCATGAACCACAGCTGTTAACTCTAAGTCATGAGTAGGATAATTTAACTCATGCTTTCTCAACTGCCGGGATGCATAAGCCACTATTCTGCCTTCTTGCATAAGAACACATCCAAGTCCTTGACGAGATGCATCATAATAGATCGAAAAGCTCTTGTTCAGATCTAGCAAAACCAACACTGGGGCTGTGGTCAACCTCTTCTTCAACTCTTCGAAGTTAGCCTGGCACTTCTCGGACCACACAAACTTAGCATTTTTCTCCAACAAAGCTGTCATTGGCTTGGCAAGCTTAGAGAAACCTTCAATGAACCTTCTGTAGTATCCAGCTAATCCCAAGAAACTATGAATCTGTCCCACATCTGTTGGTGGCTTCCAATTCAATACATATTTCACCTTGCTTGGATCCACTGTGATTCCACCATTAGAGACAACATGGCCTAGGAAAGAAACTTCCTTCAACCAGAATTCACACTTGCTTCGCTTGGCATACAACTTGTGTTCTCTGAGCTTCTACAAGACCAACCTCAGATGTTCAGCATGCTCTTCTTCTGTTTTGGAGAATATTAATATATCATCAATGAACACCACCACAAACTTATCCAAAAACTCCATGAACACCTTGTTCATCATGTACATAAAGTAGGCAGGTGCATTGGTCAAACCAAAAGACATAACAGTGTACTCATACAAACCATACCTTGTAGTAAAAGTTGTCTTGGGTATGTCCGTTGCACGAATCCTCAATTGATGGTAGCCAGAACGAAGATCAATCTTAGAGAAAACACAAGCACCTCTCAACTGATCAAACAAGTCATCAATTCTTGGCAACGGATACTTGTTCTTAATAGTAACCTCATTAAGCGATCGATAATCGACACACATCCTCTGAGTACCATCCTTCTTGTCAACAAATATAACTGGTGCTCCCCAAGGTGACGAACTAGGACGAATAAAACATTTCTCCTGTAACTCCGTAATTTGTTTCTTAAGTTCTTCTAATTCTTTAACCCCTATTCTATATGGACGCTTAGCTATAGGTGCAATTCCAGGTAATAATTCAATAATAAACTCAATATCACGGTCAGGTGGCATACCTGGCAAATCATCGGGGAACACATCTGGAAATTCATCCACCACTGGGTCCTCCTGGTTGCCGCTATCATCAAGCTAGTTCACTGTGGCTGTCGGCTATGCTTGTATTACAACATTAACACTAATTCTTTCACCATTGGGTGCGGTCACAACAACTACCTTCTCTTTACACTGGATCACTGCTTGTTGTTGCTTCATCCAGTCCATACCCAGAATCACATCTATACCAGATGCTCTCAACACAATAGGGCTCACTTTAAACTCTACCCCCCTTAAGGATAGACTAGTCAGAAGACAATGATATGAAGCTTGCATACTTCCACCCGGTGAGTTTACTAATATGGGATTTTGCATGGCACATAATGGTACGCTATAGTTCTAACAAAAGCTTGTGATATGAATGAATGCGAAGCTCCAGAATCAAAAAGAACAGTAGCGGGGGTTGAGTTGACATTGAACGTACCGAGCATGACTTCTAGCTCCACAAGTGCCGTCTCGGTGGACACATGATTCACCCTCCCTGTGTTGGGTGCTGGCTTCTGTGGCGTTCCCTTCTGATTACTCTGCTGACCCTGGGGTGTCTGCTAATTTTGCTTCTTGGGGCAATGATTAGCATAATGCCCAACTTCTCCACAATGATAGCATACGTTGGGGGTACTAGGTGCACTCGTCTTCATAGGGGTGTTGTTGGGGGTTCCCTATCGTGGTGTCTGCGGACCACTCTGCTGCTGAGGGCGTTGATTGCTAACTTGTTGCTGGTTCGGGTTGCGCTGAGGATACTGATCATGATTCCACTGACTGGGTGGTCCCTAAAACCTCTGCTAGAAGCCTTGTTGAGGATTGGCACGCGGACGAGTATTGCTCCTAGAGGCCTGGTCCTGAAGCCTCCTCTTCTTGGCCTCCATTTCTTTGCGCTTGTTGTCAATAACAATGGCGCGATTCACCGGTGTCTGAAAATTGGGATAGGTATTGGACATAAGCTAGAGCTGCAGACCATCATACAAACCTTTGAGAAAGCAGCGTTGCTTGTCAGCATCATCAGCCACTTCATTTGGAGCATAACGTGACAACTGAGCAAACTTGTCGTGGTACTCAGCGATGGACATGCATCCCTGCTTCAAAGCTCTGAATTCCTCTTGCTTGAGCTCTATCAGTCCCTCTGGTATGTGGTAAGATCTGAAATTCTCTTTGAACTCCTGCCAGGTGACAGGAGGAGCATTGGTGGGACGTCCATACTCGAATGACTCCCACCAGTCCTGAGCTTCTCCCTGAAGCTGTCCTGAAGCGTACAAGACTTTCTGCTGATTATCACATTGAGCTATGTTAAGTTGCCTCTCCACTACATGAAGCCAATCATCTGCTTCTAGTGGATCAGTGGCATGAGAGAACACCGGGGGATGGCCCTTCAAGAATTCACCACGCTTATCACGTGGTGCTCCACCACCCTGTTGGTTCTGCTGATTCTGCACCAACGTTTGCATGAGCTACGTCTGTACTGCCAAGAGTTGTTCAACAGTCGGTGGTGGTGGTGCTGGATGTGGGGGAACACCTCCACGATCTCGGCCTCTTTCTCTTCCAGACATCTGTCATCAAACATTCAAAATTCAGAAGTCTCCAAGTTAGAATACATTCTGAAAATTTTCTGGACGAGTCTCAACATCAGCAGCTCTGTAAAACAGTCATATCTCAAGTTCCAGAAATCCAAATAGGGTGTAATTTATATGGTTCGAAAGCTTACGAAATTTTCTACAACTTTTATTCAGACCACTTTCCCAGATTCTGTCGTTAGATTACTCAAAAATAGGATACAACCGAAACTGTTCCCAGATTCCAGACTGTGCAGAAACTTTAACTTCAAACAGAGATATCTCACGAACCAGATCAGATATGGGGGTGATTCCATAGGCATTAGAAAGATGCTTAAGTATAGTTGTTCCCATAAAAATTTCATAATTTTTGGTTGTGTAGATTTTAATTGGCATTAAGATAAAGGCAGACTGCTCCGAAAAACAGATTCCGAGAGAACAAGATGTAACATACCCAACTATTCATTTATTGACCCAACCTTTAATATTCTTAACTATGGAACTTACGGACATGCCCACAAAGTTCCAGCACACATTACAAAGATCCAACTCACACATAAACATAATAACAAATCAACTAAACACACCAATGTTCACACCGCACTAATAGACTCGACTAGACTCAACTCAACTCGTTCTACTATCGTGTTATTACATAAAGAGGGACTCCAACATCTATGGGCGATATTTATGGGGAAGCTCCTCATACATCTTTGGCAAATTGAGGCACACCCTTTGTTCGTCTATCACCTGCTGGTGCCTCTTGATAGCTTCCTGCTGCGCCTTCAATTGATTCTCCAATCAGCGAATCTTTGACACAGACTCATAACCAAAGTGTACCATCGCTTCGGTGGTTGGATCCGTGCCCTACGGGTCCATCATCGCCCATCCCAATTCTGGGTGTTGATGAGGAAGGAATCGATATTGATCATCCTTCATGTCCTCGAATCAGCGACCACGGAGGCCTATGCAAGCTTCAGCGGCTGCATCTTCTATGCCGTCCTCCATGGTAGCACGGTGACCATGGTGTGCATAGTTTGAATCCAGCTGATACGCATCTTTTTGCTCATCCTTGATGGTGATGCACACCCTAATCTTCCAGTAGGTGTCTTCAAGAGGGTGCGTATGCTCCTCGCAGGCGTATTCTACAGCTGCATCCCAGTCGCTGTAGTAGGTCTGAAGCAGGTTCATGAGTCGGTGATGTGAAATGGAGGATTCACACCCCGGCTTATACCACACCTTTATTGTCCACCCCAATGGCGGGATCGGCTCATCCTCTTCAACAATGTCTTCCTCTTCATTTTCGGACAAGTCGACGACCTCAACTTCTTGAGGTTCCTCCTGAGCGGGCTCAGGCGTAGATACTGGTGTTGGCAGATCGAATTCCTATTCCTGGGGTTCTTCCTCCTCAGGCTCCATGGACAAACCTTGTGGCGGGTAGTACCGCCCAGTGCTGATGTGGGCAGTCTTGTGGGCACGAGGCATCTATAGAATTAGACTTAGTTAGATTAGGTTAGAAACAAAAATTTTCATAATGGAATAAGACAAAAGAAGCATAAAACTTTAGCAAATACCAAGGGTGAGATAGAAAGCATGAAATGAGTGAAGCAAAAGAAGCTAAAAACGACCATTGCTAACTAGACTTGCATCCTACAGTCAACACGACTCTGATACCAATCTGTCACACCCAATTTTAAGGATAAAATGGGGAGCAAAACCTTATGTGCACCCAGAGATCAGTCACACACATAAGTCGACAAATTACGAATAGTATCATCACCAATGTTTATTACATCACGAATAAGACAGAGTTATTATATAATTATAACGAAGGTAATAAAAAGATCTCTCGTGGAAGCTCCATTTCATAGGGACGTCGACTGGTTGACCACAAGTCTAGTAGTCCTCAGGAAAATCATCACACCCAAAGTCATCTGTTACCCATCCAGGATTTTTATCCAAATAATGAAAATAAACAAGCGTAAGTACATGTCGTACTCAACAAGTGTAACACGGGGTTCATGAGGCTCAAAAGGCTAGACACAGGTTTAACAGCGTTCAACTTTTAGTTGTCACAATTTTAGCTTATGAGTAGCATCAAGTTGTTTCAATTCCCATTGCCAAACACATGATCAAATGTAAACATGAATAATGAATAGCATAAACAGATATTACTCAATGATCATCTATTCCATAAGGGTTCCAAGGCCGCTCGTGACCGTGAGCACGGCTGATATACCAGTTTTACACTCTGTAGAGGTTGTACACTTTCACTGTGAGTCGTGATACCCATATGCCCGGGTTAATTACTCTCAAAACACTTCCAAGGTGAGCAGGCAGGGGTCACTATGAAGCCTTTCAAAGGTTCGTCTAACAAGTTAGGGCCATTAGATTCACTCGGCAAACAGTTATAGGAACCCCCTGTCAAATGGCACAATTCCTTCACGGTTATACACATAAGAGTAGAGGTTGTCCTATACCCGATTCGGCAAGCCATTCTTACGCCAATAAAGATAACCACTAACAAGCTAGAAAAGGTCCTCATACTGAGCTAAAGCCAGAGCTATGTAGCCCTCACAGCTGTACTGTAAGTCCCGGATGATCACTTACAGATAAGTCCTTAGGGAGAGGAATCTGAAGCATTTAGAAAGTAGCTAAACACTCGAGCCCCCTGTTTCCAAGTTGCTAAAAATCATATTTTAATGTTTATTGCATATACCATTAGTCAAGTTACACGATCATGGTTTAATTGAGCTCTAGCAAAGCTACCCAAATGCATAACCCATAAGTGACGAGGCAATAGTCCAATTCTAGGAAATCCCTATCAAGATGACACATGCAATATGAATTTAATGAATTAAAGTGAATAGGAAACAAGGATGATCCCATGCTATACTTGCCTTGAGCAAAGTACTCCTACTGGTCCTGCTCGTCAAAGTCGTACCCTTGATCTCCCACGAACTGCTCATCGTCTATACTTGATAACCACAGCAACATACAAGCATCCAGGAGCAATCATGCAAAGCAAACAAGGCTACAGATTAGAACAGTACACCAACAGCAAAGAGTCAAGATGAAAAGTTTGGAAAACGAATCTACGTCTCGCTACGAACACACGGACGCGAAGATCACAAAAATCGGATCTAAAACAGAAAAGTTATTATTTAAACAAGATTTCCTATAGGAAAATAATAGATTAAATCTAAGCTCGAATTTTAAAAGTTGAAAATCTATTTTACAGTAACATAAACAAGTAGATCACATAATTATGATCCTAACACAACTTGAACGGATCAAATCGGAGTTAAAACGGAGATTTTATGGCTAAAACAAGTTGAATGGCAAAACTGTGAATAACTGAAAACGTATTTCAATAAAACCAAACCAAAGTATGCTTTTAAAAAGAGAAAATGAAATCTGTAAACGCGCTTTGGACTGCGGGTTGAATCAGAAATAGTTGTAAGGGCTTATACGCAAAATTCCTATCGAAGGGGTATCCTTCAATTTGAACCGCCGGATTAGATCTAGACGGCTTGGATTCAATCTGGCGGAAGGTGTCGGCTGAAACAATGCCGGCGGCAAGCCTCCGACGGCCGCGCCATGGCCGGCGTGCTGAAGCACTCGGTTCACGACCTCTAGTGCACTATTCGACCAAAGAAAGGTACCGGAAGAGAGAGGAAGGGATGGGGATCTCACCCGAACCGAAAAACGCAAGCGGGAAGCAGCGACGGCGGCTCGGCACTCGGTGGGCAGCGGTGGTCGGCGGCGGCGCTGGAACGAAGCTCGGCTGCGGCTGCTTGGCGAAGAAAAACGGGCGCCAGATGGGATAGGAGATAGAGGAGGGGTGCGGGTGCTATTTATGGGGCCAGGATCCCTTGGGCGCCACGGCACCACGGATCGTGGCAAGGGCGGACTCGACGGCGTCGGCACAGTGTCTGACTTCTCTACGGCGCCAGGAAGGAGAAGCCCCTGACCTGCGAGCCAGGGCTGTCAGCGGGCGGAGGAAGGCGCGCGGGCGTGGCTTGCTGCTGGCCAGCGAAACTGGGCCGCGCGAGCTGGGCTGCCTCCAACGGCTTGCGGCGTGGGCGAGCGTGGGCAGGCGCTGGAGCGGGCCGAGCGGAGCACTGCGGGGAGAGAGAGGCGTCAGCCGGTGCAGGGAAAAGGTGGGCCGCGGGCAGCAGCAGGCCTACGGGCCGAAAGAGGAAGGAGAAAGAATTTGCCCTTTTCTTTTTCTAATTTCTTTCCAAAGCAATTCTGAAGACAAAATTCAAATCAAGTTCAAATTTGAGTTCAAATCAAACCATTCCAAAAAAATTATATGCAGCAGCATGAATGCACATTTATTGTTGTTAACCTATATTAAAATTTAATTTGATAAACTTTATTATTCTTCTTAAACTTAAATGCTCACAAAAATGCTTAGTAAATCAATTTTTTCCTAATTTCAATTGTTGTAAAATTTAGGGTGTTACAGCGCATCCGCCGTGGCCCTCCCGCCCGCGAAGACAGGTCCAGCGACAACCAGGGTGGTCGACTCCAGCTTCTATGAAGCAATCTCATGGCCGCAGCGCTACACTTGGGCAATGACATCAACGAGGTCGGCGTCGTGGCAATGCCGATGGCGCTGTATGAGCCGGCCATAGGCGGTGCGTGCGCGTCCACGTCCAGCGGGTGGAACAGCAATGCGCTGCCCAAGAGGACCAGGCACCAGTTCGATAGACGCACTGAAGTTGTGCTCCTAATTCTCTGTTCATGACAATGGGTGCAGATTGAATAAAATTCAGTTCAATTCGTGATGTCAGTCATTTGTTTCTTGCTATTAAGACCCATAACTATTTTATTGTATGCCATATGTACGAGTTATTTCAGAAAGGGGAAAACGACAAAATAAAGGCTTCATTGAATATTGATAGGACCAGTAATAGAAAATCAAATGGCACCATTTCCACTATATTACTTGTAACTATATTTGGAGCATTGAGCACCCATCGGGACTCGAAAAATCTGACAGTTGTTTGGCGAAATCCAACAATGTAGAACATCTGAAAGTTTTTCAAGTTCAGTTGTAATTTATTCTTAAGGAAGTATGTTACGTTCTTGAGAAAAGCTATGTACTATATTTTCTCTATATCGATCGATTTATTCTCTTTTTGCAGGTTACCATGTTGGCAGGGAATACAATTAGAGTACTGTATTTAAGTATTTAACTATCTGCAATAAAAAGGTATAGGTGACCCTGTTTGCAGACCATTTTTAATTTCTTCTGTATATAGGGTAGAAAATCTTATGAGTGGATTGGTACTTTGGCTAGCAAATTTTGTGTACGCTTTACCCGAGAACAACCACCTACCTGTATTATTCACTTAAGTTAATACTTTCATAATAAGGAACCTTAATATAGCTTTGTCTTGCAACATCACCTATAATTAATACCTATGTTACATTATAAATTGGATGATGCAAGTTTGTTAGTAGATGAATGTAACTGAGTCATGTGATGTTCCTTTGCTTACTCTAATAATAAGTAGCTGAGCTAATAGTGGTTTATAATCCTTGTAATTAATTACTTATGCATAATCTCGTTAGTAGACCAAGTGAAGAACTTGGTTGCTCTTGTATGCTGAAATGGTTACATGAGCAGTTCATGTTAAGTGGTGGTTTCCATGATGCAAATCATGTTTTATGTAAATGTGTTGAATACAAAAGTTATAGATAACTTCTATGTCTTGCTTTGTATTATTCTCTTCTATGCATGATATCAGTCTACTCGAAATTCAATTTGGACTTAGTAAGGCCTTGGATGCTACACGTTTTCAAGGAGTTAGAAACACTACGTAAAAAACGTTTTTTTAGCAACGGGACGAATTTTTTGTAGGGGCGGCTGGTGATAGAGCCGCCTCTATAAATGGTTGCCAAATAAGTCGTCCTTACAAATGAATTTGTAGGGGCGGCCGGTGTTATCAGCCGCCCCTACAAATGGCCCGATTTGTAGGGGTGGCTCAATATCCAGCCGCCCCTACAAATTGATTTGTAGGGGCGGCTCAACAATGAAGTGCCTTTACAAATGGACGCCGAATATTAAAAAGTAAGCACTAAAATTCAGATTTTGTAAACGACCTTGGATGAAGAAACAATCAAAATGAAAGTTGTAGATCTCGAAAAGTTATGAAACTTTGTAGTTGACAACTTTTTTAGTTGAGACCATTTACTACTTGAAAATACTGTTTGAAATTATTGTTCCCGTTTGGTCCTCTAATTCGGAGCCAATTCTTAAAAGTGGTCTAGTTTTCGCATACGAACTCCGATTTCGACGTTCCATATATCAAAATCGATCAGAAAAAAATTTTGGATCCGTTCATCCATTGCTTTGTCGGGTCGGAGAATTTTAAATTGGTCAAAAACTGGTCACAAGATCATCTTTTCGTGGTCACAAGCTTTTTGTCGATTTTGAGCACGTCTTCTGAAATTTCCACAGGCCACGTCTTTTACTTGTTTGAGCTCATATTTTCTGTGGTTACTTCTTTTGTGCTCCTAAGTGAAGGAAAAGTATCAAAAAAATAAAAAGAAAAAGCCGAAATTTCCCAAAAAAACAACGACAGCCCAAAAATATATAAAAAAGAGAGGGGCAAAAGAGGAACAATATCTAGAGGAGCACATAGAGAAGGCCGAATGTTATTTTCAAACACTAATTGATTTCAGATGACAAAATCATGAACAGAAGTTGCAGAACTTATCAAGATCTACAAGTTTTATTTTGGTCATTTCTTCATCCGATAAAGTAGTAATAACACTGTTCACAAAATTTACATATCTCTCTTATAGTTTCATAAACAATAAGAGGGATATGTAACATTTGTGAACAATGTTACTACCACTATGTTGGATGAATAAATGATCAAAATAGAAGTTGTAGATCTCGGAAAGTTATGAAACTCTATAGTTGACAACTTTTTAATTTGAAATCATCTTGTCACAGAAAATTACGTTTGAATTTCTAAAATTTGAAATTTAAATTTTGTAAACGACCTCGGATGGAGAAACAACCAAAATAAAAGTTATAGATCTCAATAAGTTATGAAACTTTGTAGTTGACAACTTTTTGATTTGAAATCATCTTGTCAAGAAAAACTACGTTTGAATTTCTAAAAAATTAAAATTTGAATTTTTTAAACGACCTCGGATGGACAAACATTAAAAATGAAAGTTGTAGATCTTGAAAAGTTATGAAACTTTGTACTTGATAACTTTCTCATTTGAAACCATCTTGTCATGGAAAACTACGTTCGAATTTCTATTATTTGAAATTTAAATTTTATAAGTGACCTCGGATGGAGAAACTACCAAAATAAAAATTGTAGATCTCGAAAAGTTATAAAACTTTGTAGTTGACAACTTTTTCATTTGAATTAGTTTAGGGCCTCAAACGATCAATTTATGCTCAGTTTTGTATAATACATGGGGAATCAAAATGGATTGCGGACATAAGTGAATGTGAGGTGTAGTGGTAGAGGAGATAGCGTGAGAGAGAGGTCCGCCGGTTCGAATCCCAGCCGACGCGTGAAAAAATGCTGCAACCATAGAGTGAGGGTGTGTGTGGCGGCTGCAGGTGAGGACCTCCTTGGTTAAAAAAATTTTGCTATTTTTTTGCCCATTTTTCGTGGTTTCTGGAAATTGATTTGTAGGGGCGGCTCAATATCCAGTCGTCCCTAAAATCGGATTTGTAGGGGCGGCTGATAACACCAGCCGGGCGGCTAATAACACCAGCCGCCCCTACAAATCAATTTGTAGGGGCGGCCTGGGAACCACCCCTACAAATAAGTGATTTTTAGCCACTCTTTCATAGGGGCGGCTGGCAAAACCGTCCTACAAAGAGTTACCAGCCGCCCCTAAAAACCTTTTTCTACCTAGTGAAAATGGACGATTCATTTATGGATTGAGTTTGATATGTGAAAAAAAGGGGAACCGTGGCATGGATGCTTTTATGGGTTTTATATAGTGTTTTGTTGCTTGATTAAATGTTGTCGGATGTGGATTGTACATTTCAGTTTGATGCTATGTTTGTGGCAAACGGCACACTGGGTTAGTGGTTGTTACGAACATGAATTAGCACCCAAGAAAACGTAATAAACAGCAAATATGTGCATGGTTGTTTTGACGCTATTAAATTGGTGCCCATGATTCTTTAGCTTAAAAACATGTTGCTAGGATCAGATGGACTGTAGTATCAGATGACCTCAATTTTTTCATGCTCCTACAGCATTGAAAATTTTGAGAGTCGTAGCAACGCACAATGTATAGGCCTCGTTTAGATTGAGGTTAGGAATTAGTATTTGGCACTGTAGTACTTTCATTTGTATTTGATAATTATTGTCCAATCATGACCTAACTAGGCTCAAAAGATTCGTCTCGTAATTTATAATCAAACTGTGTAATTAGTTATTTTTTTATCTACATTTAATACTCCATGCATGTGTTTAAAGATTTGATGTGATGAAGAGAGAGTGAAAAAACTTGCAATCTAAACCAGACGATAGCTGAAATTTTTTAGGCTCCCGCACGGGCATCTGCCAATTTGCAAAAAAGAAAAAAGAAAGCAACAGGGGAGGCGCTCCGCTGCTCTCCGATGAAATCGGGCGGGAACCTTACCGATGGCCACTCCACCTCGCGGCCGACCAGCCCACCACCAAAAGACATTCGGCCCACTGATCGCCTCATGGGCCCTAACACACGTGCGAGGAAAGGAAAAACCTTGAGGGCCCATCTATCCCTTTTACACCCAGCGGGAAACGGGGCCTCCAGACGCGCGAGGTCACAAGTCCCGGCCCAGCTCGCAACTCAACCGGAGACAACGAATGCTTTGGTACCAGTAGTTGATTGGTGTGGTGTGACTGTGGAGAGGACGACCTTGGTACGCGTCGTCGACTCGTGGTTGACCACACTGTCGGAGGGAGCAAACTGATTCCAGCTCTCTTGTGTCCCGTTCGTTTGGCTGATAAGTTATGATTGAAAATATTATTAATTAGTTTGTTACGAGAGAAAATACTATTTATTAACTGAAAAAATATGGCTTATAAGCTAAGCTAGCAGGTGTCGGTCTCTCGGGTCGGGTGGTACATATACGGCCATGGGTGCTCGGCTGATAGCAAAGTGATGGGAGAAGAAGAAACGGAGCTTTCGCGAGCCAATGCCACGTCGCGTACGTCGCGCGCTGTGTGTGTCTGTCTTTGAGAATGAATGGAAACAACAACAGGCGCAGGCCGGTCCTCCACTCCATCATAATTCATGTCTGCCTCTTTACTCGCACCGATGGACCGGTCACGCTTAATTTGGCGCGTCGGCGTCACGTTTGGTGGTGCAGTTGACGGTCTCGCGTCCGGTCCATCGCCCAACCAAGGCCAACTGCTTGTTGCGTGCTCTCTCCGTCTCAACCCCCTCTATCACTCTCTCAAGCACCGAGAGAGACGGCCGGGATATATGCTCTCATTAGGCGCTGAACCCATCACAGCTATTGGTGGTGGTGGTGGTGCTAGCTAGTAGAGTACTGCTTCTCCCTAGAGTACGTACGTTCATCACCTTCACCGTACGTACGTACCTGGTGGGACGGCCGCGCTATTCTTGCCGATCGGTGAACGACAGGGCAGGGCAGCAAACGCAAGGAGTGCCCGGGAAACAGTAACATGAACTAATCATGCTCTGACGAAAAATAATAGAGGCTGGTCGATGAGTAGATAGAGCATATAGAAAATAAGAAAATTTTAATTAGCTCACGTTTAGCCTAATATCTAACGACGCGCGGCTTAATCTCGATCACATCTTGAGAGAATAATAAAACAAATAATTAAAAGAGTACTCCACCATGACTCCACCGAGCAGCGAAAAACACGCTCAGTCAATCCTCACTCGGCGGCTCCGTCCTTGCTCAGGAAAAAACCGAACCACCGGCAGATGGATTTTTTTTCTCTACCTTTACAGCTCACTCTGTCAGTCCACTAACACCACACATATTCACGTCGTGAAAGAATAGATTGCAGAAAAAAAAAAGTACACTGTTCATGTCATGACTAAACTTTAACCGGGTGAACCGCCCTGTAGCCTTTATACTGCTTTCCACTGCCTCCGTCGCCATATTGTACAGTATGTGTAACTCTCTCTTTCTTTTCCTAGCACTAGCGCTAGCACGGATCTATCCATGGACACATGCAGCCTGTTCGGCTGGTGCTGATACAATTGTATACGATCGTGGATTATTACTGCTGGCTGGTTTAGTGTGAGAAAAAAATATTGTTCTGATGTATAATCCGCGATCGTTTACGACCTGCCTAACAGGGTGAGGATGGATAGAATGGAATGGACCGATGACTCGCCACTCAATATTTGTAGCTAGTCGTGTTCGTTCATCCGTTCGTATATGGCACCCCTTTTCTCCTATCTTTGACGTCACAACTAGGCACCGGACACCGGTACACCGATCGAGCTAAAGAGGACGGAGTCCTCTCGATGTCAAAAGCTTCATAAAAATACTTATATCAAGTTATTGGTTATTATTTCAGGTGCACAATATGTATGGAGTGATTTTTATGCGTTTCTCCGAACGTTGCCAGTAACTAATTATTTCCTAATAAAAAATTAAGAGAAGGGAGAAAACAGCACGCTGCTGGGAAAAAAAACCAAAGGGAATCCAGCAAATAGGGGCAGGGGCGGAGCTGTAACAAATTCGAGGGGTTATGGTTGTTTTATAGGTGTGTAGAATTTTTTATGCTGATAGTGCAAATATGGTGACGATTTGACTATAATCACTTTTTTTTGTGTAACTCGTATGTCCGCCCCTCGATGAAGAGTTAAATGTACGAGTAGACCCTGGACTTGTCAAGACATATCACAAAATACATTTTCAAAGTTCATCTACTTATTACCTAAGTGACGGTCACTTGACAAAGTTTAGAGACGGCTGATGCATTTAACTCTTCATGTAAATTAAGTTGTAATTTATTTGCGTACTGACCAGCAGATTTACTCCCCTCCAAGTCCTCATCATGGATCAAGTTCGCACACAATCAGCATGTTCGTTTCGGCTGGATTGGCTTATAAGCCATGGGCTGAAGTAGTGTTGAATGGTTTGGTATGAGAGAAAAACACTGTTGGCTGCCTGATAAGCCAAACCAGATCCAGACAGATACAGCCTGCCGAACAGGCCGAATATTTTGACATTTAGCGGAGCAGTGGTTGGTTGGGCTAGCTCGGTTGTCCCGTAATAAAGACGACGATCGCAGCGACGACCGACCAGGGTCGTGTCATGTACAAGGGACGAGAATCATTGGCACTAAACCAAGCTGACACGAATCAAAAGGACTCTTCGAGCGTCAGGATGATGGAGGAGACGGAGGCCACCGCGCACCGAACGGTTGGCAGGGTAGGAAGAAGCGGGCGGCGACTGCTCTCGAGTCGTTCCCATCCCATCTCGATCCATGGACATGGGCAAGGCACCGGCGCGGCATGCCCATCAGCCCCATGCCATCCCATGATCCCGTCGTGCGACAAGCGCGGCGAGACAATCGACGGGCCTCTCAGAAGCGAGGTGGTGGTGTTGCCACACGCTACGCGCGCGCGAGCACAGCTCAGCTGCACGCGACGCACGGAGTTGCTTCGCGCTGTAAGCAAACGTCAAACCGGAGGCCGGAGCAAGCAAATTAAAAGGAAAGCGACGCGGCAGCGCACATGCAGAGCAGAGCGCGGAGGATCGGATCGGAGCGCACGGCGACGGCAACGGCAACGGCATCGGCATCGGCATGGCGCGTCCTCCGGGACCGGGACCCTGACGCGCCTGCCTTCTCTGCTCTTTACTACGCAAGCTTTCGTTCTCCTCTCAAGTCAAGCCTCGAGCAACTTTGGAAAAGAGTCGCCCGTTTTCTACCTCCCGGCAAATGGCGTTGGGCAACCAAAAGTTTCTCAGCGGGATTGAATGCTCTTCTTTTTTGTTGTTGCAAAGATTGGATTTTTTTTTACAACAGAAAAGATTGGATTGAATGCTTATCGTTGCGCAGCAGCATGGATGGGGGACCACCGGCAATGATGGATCGTTTTTTTTCCGATTCCGCTGCACTACTTCTGGCTTTTTCTTCAGCTTTTTCAACTTATTCTCTCTCATAAAATACTATTAAATCGGCCAAAATCATCCGTAAATGACCCGGCACTTGTCCACAGTTGCTACCAGGAGTAGTGATTAAATATGGGAAGGAACTGATTCCAAAGTCAAAGTTCCAAATAATACAAGGCCTTGTTTAGATCACCTCCAAATTCTAAGTTTTTTCACTCTCTTTCCATCACATCAATTTTTAGCTGTTTGCATGGAGCATTAAATGTAGGTAAAAAAAATAACTAATTGCACAGTTTAGTTCGAAATCACGAGATGAATCTTTTGAGCTTAGTTGGTCCATGAATGGACAATATTTACCAAATAAGACGAAAGTGCTACTATTTATCGGATTGAAATTTTTTGCAATCTAAACGTGGCCCAAGTCGTTGCCAGAAGAGAATAGATGCTTCCACATGCGAAAGCCAGCGCATGCATCGGCAAGCTGGCACACCACGACGTGCTTCAGTAGGAGCACTACTGTACAAAAATAGAAGGAAAACGGCTGCCACATGTGACCCACCATGCCCACATACCCGTCTTCTCTAACAAAAAAAAATGGTTTCCTTAATTGTGAAGTGAAGCTCAGGCCGCAGTTGTTGCGTGTTGAATTGAGACAACCACCGCTTTGGCACTAGAGAGAGGATCATCACAGTCCCCATGTGTTGTGTACTTGGGGGTTTCCGGTTTCCCCACACCAAATCTGGCCTTCAACTCAGATACAGCTGACTGCGGACTGCCTCGGATCTGCTGGTGGTAAGGTGGTTGCCACCAAACTCCTTGCCCCAGCCCCCAAGCAAAACTCCAAACTCTAGATCACGCACTTGCATTTGCGTTTGGGTGGCCAAATGAAACTACTACTAGTGCTACCGCGAGATCCATTGACCAAAGATGATTTGGCTCCAAGATCAAGAGAGACTGAGAGAAGCAAGCATACAACATGATCGGTTTTGTCTATCTTTAAAGGAAGGAGGAAAGAACATGTTTTTTTTTTTGTAAGAAAAAAGGTCGACAGAAGAAAAGAAAAAAAGAGAGTGAGGGAGAAATGCAAATAAAGCAACCTCACCAAAACGGCCATATAATTTAGTTGCCCCTTCAATTGTAATTGATCCTCCAAAAATAGGTTTATTAATTAACAATTAAGCTTTCCTTTTAACAACAGTCAACCACAGTAATACCAGCAACCAGCTAATCAGACGATGAAGACAGCATATATATGACCGTAGTAATTATAATTACTATAGGAGTATTAATCAACCCTACCGAAAGAAGAAGAAGAAAAAAAAAGGAAATTACCCTCCTTTACATCCGCATCACTGCAGCAGTAACACCAGCAGCGGACAGAGACAGTTATTACCAGCAGCAAGCACCCATGCCCCATGGCCAGCCATGTCGACCGCCAGCCAAGATCTCTGCTTCCTTCCTTTCCGGCCGGCGGCCTCTGTTCCTTCGCTATGGACAACACAGACAAGGGACCGGACGACGACGGACGGACCTCACCTCACCTGAGGCTGGCAGCCTAGACCTCGACGTGGCAGTAAGTGGCGGTCTGGAACTTGAACCCACTCGCCCCGGGCGCGCCGTTCCCACCGGTAGTGACAAGGAACGCCGGGCAGGTCACAAACAGGTGGTAGTGGCCGGAGATCCAACTCCCCACCTTCCACCGGACGCGGCCGTCGATCTTGACCTGCAGAATGAGGTACCCGGCCTGGCAGTCCTGGCGGAGCGCGTCGGCGAGGTAGGGCGCGAAGGGGACGTCGGGCCCGGACAGGACCGGCGACCAGACGTCGACGTCGCCGTGGCCCTGGTACACGGCTGGCAGCGACGCCGCCACCGTGATCTGCTGGTACTTGTAGGAGGCGTACACGTCGAGACGGTCGTAGTACACCCCGACCTTGTCGTTCGGGTTGCGGGAGGCGACCGTGACCTGGAGCGCGGTGGAGAGGACGGAGGAGGAGGTGCCGTTGGAGAGGTCGAGCTGGCGGAGGGACGCGTCTTGCAGGAAGAAGCGTGGGTGGGTGGGGCGGAGGACGAGGTAGATGATGAGAGCGATGATGGCGACGAGGAGGGCGAGGACGAGTAGGATGACCAGGAGGCGGCGGCAGGAGCGCCGGAGGTCGTCGTCGCCGTGGCTGCCGCAGTCCTTGCTCATGGCTGATGGTTGTGGTGGAGGAGGTGGTTGTGGTGGATGGGGGTGGTGAGTGGGTGAGCTGTGGTTCTTGGGAATTGGGATCGAGTTGGATTGAAGGTGGATGGAGAGGGGGGCGAGGAGGAAGGGGAAGGGAAGAGAGGGAGGAGAGAGCAGAGGAGGAGGAGGGTGCTGGTTCGTGAAGGTGAGTAAAGTGGGAGTTATTTATAGGCGTTTACCCATATTCGACATGGTCGGTTTGTTTTTTTAGCTGAAACAGTATTTTTTTCTCACACTAATTTAGTTAGAATAATATTTTTCAATCAGTTTTAGCCAAAATTCAGTCCAGCGAACGAAGCCGTAGGGTCAATTAATAGGCTAGGAGAGAGAGAGTGTGGGTGCTGTTGAGAGTGTGTGCGCGAAGAAAGAAGGTTCCCAGTGAAGTTTCGAGGGGGCTTTTTGCTTGCGACTGCAACGTGTCTCATGTGTATTCTACCTCTCACTCTCGCTCTCTCGTAGTCGTAGTCTTGTTAGGTGAAGTGAGGACTGACTACTGAGGATTACCGCTGACTTGCGCAGAGCAGTGAGTAATCAGGATGGAGACATGTTGTATATTACTGGTTGTGGTTAGGATTAGGAGACTTGATCGATGACGCACAGCACCGTGCTTTATTAGTTGCGAGATCTCTGTCGGTCAGCCGAGCCCCAAACTAACGGTACTTACTCTGCATAATATACATACATACGACTGCGAGTTCCCATCCATTGTTGCATCGGTTTCATTCATGTGCTAGCAGGTTTGAGGAGGGACACACGGTGGGTGGGCTCCGAGTTGGATTGGAATGCTTTCAGGTTGCGATTCGTTCCAGCAACCTCTGTGTGACTTGTGTCGACTCGACTCGATCGCGTCCACGGAGCAGAGCAGAGAAAAGGAAGCAGGCGCACCTGACTCCATCTGCACCCGCGCGCGGCCAACGGAGAAAGGCAGAGTTGGCAGCAGCAGGGTAAAGCTGGCATGGCGCCGCCGAACCAGCCATGGACGCCGCCAAGGCCTGTTGGCATGGAACGGCGCCTGCCAAGGGCGAACGGCATTCGAATTCGTTTGTTGGACCTGCCCGCTGACCGGCGCCCGGCCCACCCTACCGAGCCTGGTGACTGCCTTTTTAGAGCAGTTATAATTTGTTTTCCTTTTTTTTTATTGAAGAATGTTATAATTTGTTTTCGGACGTGGAATTTTTCTCCCAAGTAAAGTAGGTATGTAATAGTATAATATAGTAAAGCTACTGCTGTATCTGAGAAGAAGGGCGGCGTGGCGAGTTGGCGAATGCAGGGTACGCGTATGGTTCGCGTGCTGCCCATCATGCCTCCTAACAACTTGCTACGCGCACGAAGCTTCTTCCTTCCCGGTCCTGAATACGTACATTACATCCGCGTGCGCATATCATCACCCCCAAACCACCGACCGACCAATGTCTCGAGCTCGGAAGCTAGCTCCTCATCTTTCTGTTGCTGTTGGGGACTCGACAGGGTGGGTACGTACACGCGGCATCGGCGATCCCCATGTGGCCGTGTGGTCGGCCAAGGAGGCCACGCGGACACCGCCAGGCTTGCCGTGTTTAGTTCCACTTCATTTTGCCAAATTTTTTAAGATTTTCTATCACATCGAATCTGTAGACGCATGCATTAAGCAAATAACAACGAAAAACGTTACAGTTGTATTTTGCCAAAAAATTTTCATCTAATCTGAGCCTCGGTCGCAGCGTGTACACGCGCCGCTCATCTTCCAGAGACCGCAGGTACTACGCCGGTGTGACCACCGTACCGGCGGCTAACGTGAGCAGCATGCGTTCACGTGGTGTCCGTCCAGCTCGCGCCGTCCTTCCGGTACGAACGACGACGCGAACGCGAGTCGTCGTGCCCTGCACTGCACCGCACGCTCCTCAAAAGCAGAGCCGATCGATGTAGGAGTACTAGAAGCGGCTTTTTGGCGGCTGATGGGTGGGCGAAAGCGGATGGGTGGGCGAAAGCGGAAGCAGAAGAGGGGGACGACTCTTCTTTGCTTAGTCAGACGGTCTGTTCGTTGGTTGGTTTTTAGATTAGTTTGGGTTGGTTGGTGCTGATTTGTTGTCAGAGAAAAACATTATTGACTGGCTGGTTTTGACTGGCTGAAACCAACAAGCGAACAGGGTGAGAATCACAATCCAATTCGGCGCTCGGCCCTTGCCTTTTAGGCTTTCAGCTTCTAGTTCACCTCCCCTGCCTACCGAATTTTTTGTTTTTTAGCCCTTTTAAAAAACGTTTTTTCATAAATGTGCCCCTAGAGGTATTATTTCTAAATCTGGACCCTTAGCTCGGCGTCGGAGTAATTGGCGTCGAGCTTACACGTCTTGGCGCCATAGATTTTGATGTCTAGGTCTTGGGCTCGGCGCAGACGTGGTGGTGACTTAGCAGGCACCTTGACGCCGTAGATCTTGGCGCCGAGCTTGGCGCCGTAGATTTTGACGTCGAGCTTGGCGCCGTGGCTATTGGCGCCAAGCTTGGCGCCGTGGTTATTGGCGTCGAGAACGGCGACAAGATCTATGGCGCCGAGGTGGTGTTTTAACCCGGCGCCCAATCTTCCTGCCCGATCCTTCCTCTTCTTTCTCCTCCCTCGGGTTTTTTCTCTCCCCACTTCGCCCTACCTCACGAATCGACATATTGGACCTTGGAAACTTTGATTGGATCCGTAGATCTTCGAGAGTAAGGTATCCTCGCTCCCTCATAGTTTTTTTTTTCAAATTGATTCGGTATATATTAGTCGGATTTTTCAACTTAAGGATCGTCATTACTTAGGGTTTCATGCAGTTTTAATATTTATATTATACAACCGTAGGATGCCAAGGTGTGGAAAAGCTACCAAACCAAGATAACATCAGCGCACGTTGTTATGATATGGGTTCATTGTTGTGGATCAAATGGAAAACCATAGGTGTACGATTTTATGTTAATTGCTTTCGGTTCTTAGAACGAAAATGGCTAAATTGTAGTTATGGCTGGATGACCAGAAATGCCTTCAACCCATTGCCTCTGCCTAGTGGTGTTCCAGTGCCCATGTGATTTTGCGGCGATCCTTGCAAGGTAGCCAAGTACAATGAAAAGGACACGTATAGGCAGAGGTATTGGATGTGTTCTAATTTTGTGTTTGAGCCTACACTTCGTCAGCGCCGCATTAACAAGATGGTGAGGAATTGATGTTTGTGCCATATGACATCTTGCATGATTTTTTTGTTTTATAACAATTGCATTTTTTGTAGACACCTCCACCGCTCTGTGATTTTGAGCAGTGGATCGACACTGAGATCAAGCCTGAAGACAAGGAATGGATGCAGAACTGTTGTGGTGGGAGACAGAGGACAAGGAGATGATGGAGAAGATACACGAAGAGGAGGCTGCAAAAAAGGAGCACAAGGAAGAGGAGGAAAAGAGACGTGTTGCTGCGTACAGGGAGGAGAGAGAGAAGAAGCTTGAGCGTGCACGCCGAGCGAAAGCAGCGATGGAGGAGAATCCCGATGCCCTGAGAAAGGAAAAGTGGCCTCGTTGCACTCAGTAGTCTCCATTACTTGCTAGTTCTATGATTTATTCATGAACAATGTTGTCTATTGTTGGACTTTTCATTGTGTAGTCATATAATGCACTTTAGGTATGGGCATGCTTAAGTCATGTACTGCGTTATTTAGTTTGTCGGCACGTACTTCTAGTATTATTGTGTTGTCATGTAGTTGTTTTCATTATTTGTGGTCATAATATTTAGTTTAATATTACAGACGTAGTGAAATGTGATCACGTGCTGCAAACAAAACCTAACGAAGTAGGGCATTATATAATTTAACACACAAAACACATAAAATGGCATATGAGAACATGTACCGAACTAGGGTACAGAGGTCCTGAACTAAACCTAACATGCCTTAGGTAATTGAAGCGAACAACAAGCACAAGAAATGGCATATGAGAACATGTACCAAACAAGGGTACATAGTTCTTTCGAGTAAACCTAACATGTCTTAGGTAATTAAACCAAACAACAAACACATGAATGTGCCATGTGAATAAGATAGAGTCGTCCTAGTAGTGTGGCCACATAGCAAATTGTGTTGCACCTTCTCCACAGTAGCCTCCCATTGTTGGTGGTTGTGGTGGCGGGGGTGACGACGGAGGCCCCTTGTTCTTGTGATTAGGGCAGGTGCAATATGGATCATTGCAGAGTGCCTCCTATGAACTTGCACCATTATTATTGTCGTCATCTTCGTCTTCCTTGTACCCGATGCTAACTTCCCTTTGTAGACCGAAGATTTGGTCCTGTAGGTAGTAGATGTACTGCTGATGCAGATAAATTGGTCGAGAATCGACCCACCTAGTGAACCCACAGTTTTCTTTGGACTCGGAAGACTACAATAAGTATATCCTATGAGTTGTAAGGGTATTCGAGAAACATATTTAACAAACGAAATATAATAGCAATTACCCATGCTCGCGGGCATTTGACAAAGTGACGACCTCCATCGATCCCCTCGATGAACATCTACACTAAGCAGTCCTCACCATGCATGTATTTTGGTAAATCTTCCTTTCTGTTATCATATCCTCTGAGAGGGCACTCTTTAGTGAAATCACTCTTGCTCTCAAGGGGAAACTGATACACTGGTTCCTCAAAGAATTCAGGCCCAAGAGACCCCTCCCACACAATGGGAGTTCCCTTCGTCCCCCCATTTCCTCTCCCACTCCTAAAACTATTTCCTCTAGATGACCCTTCAGACATTCCTACTCTAACGAAACCGAATACTAGTTTGGTTTTTCTTTTGGTTAGCAATGCATCCTAGAACGCATATATATAGGCGGAGGTAGGTTTGCTAGCTGTTGTATTGTGCTGTAAATGCTCCTAGAAAGTCTACTCAGAATCACTGAAAAGCCTACATCGTAGGACACTAGAGAGCCTAGATTCCCTGACTAAAAAGCCTATTTGATTTCAGACTTCAATCACTATTTTGAAGGACACTGAAAAGTCTATTCAACGGTGACATGACAAATCACTATAAAGGCTATTTCCCCTAGATTCCATGACTGAAAAGCCTATTCGATTCTAGACTTCAATCACTATTTTGAACCGAAAAAACCGATGCCGCTGATTAATACGTACTTTAGGCAGAAAATTTCACCATAATTTCCCATATTTTTTGATGCCATCCATACACAAATATGAGATGAATATTTAACCTCAATACAACATGTACAAACATATAAATATATGCCACATTCATCAAAAACCATATACATGAGCATATTAATAGTCCACACAGTCCATAATTATAGTCCATAGTAGTTCATATTCGATAATAATAGTCCATACAGTCCACAATAGTTCATAATGAAAGTCCACAAAGTCCATAATACTAGATAATAACATCTACCACAAACCCTCACTGCCTTCTAGTCTTACCCTTACCCTTGTGACCAAGAGCGTCGGTGCCTGGAGTGTAAGGGTGAAAGGTCCTTGTGTGGTTTTGGTAATTGAGTGACAACTTAGGTGGACTAATTGTGTTTATGTGAGATACACAGGTGATTAATCCACAGGTACATGTGTGTGAGCAACATATGCCATGAAGATAAAAATGGCTTGGAGATGTTGCAAAGCTCACACATGTGAAGATGAAGGAGCTCATTGCACATGAGATATGGCATTGAGTCATGTGATCAAGGTGGAGAAGATCAAGACAAGACTTGGCTTGATGGACCGCTTGCAAGCGTGAAGGGCAAGTCGAAGGCTTTAGAGTGATGGACCGCATGGCGGTGAAGCTTGAGCAAGACTTGGCGCCGATGGACGATAGCAACGGTGAAGAGCAAGTGAAGTCAAGATCGATGAACCAATATGATCACGTGATGATATGAAGTGGATCATATCATTGTTGATCGTGTTGGTGCATGTGTTGCATCGACGTTGGAGGAGAGGGAATGGAATGCGCAAGGCAAAGGTATAACCTAGGGCATTTCATTTCACCGGTCATAGGTGTGTAGAGAAGTTTATGACCGGGTTTAGGATAGATGGCCGTACTATCAAGAGGGGCAAACTTGTTTGCATATCGGTCATCTAGTGCCACTCGAGTGATCTAACTTTGCGTTGTCGCTAGGATCGAGTGGCGTGGCAAGTTGAGTGGCTAACATCCTATGGGAAATGATTGTGAAAATACTAACACACATATACATGGTGGTGTACACTTGGTGGTGTTGGCACATTTACAAAGAAGGTGGTGTTTGCAAGGTTGAGATGGGTTTGGGTCCCTCTCTCCCTCCCGCCGAGCTTGCTCGGCGGGATTCGACGCTTTCGGGAAAATGGAATGCCTATTTTCTATTGCGCCGGATGCAAATTCTTGTGGTTGGCACATTGGAGCAAGGGTGAAGAAGTTAGAAGTGAAAACGAGTTGATCGCGAAGACGCTGGCGTCGGTCAACTGACCGGACGCTGGGTCTAAAAGCACCGGACCCTGGCAGCGTGCGTCCGGTCAAACTGACGGGTCTACACTGTACCGAGGGTATTGCACCGGATGCTGGTCTGTGTCCGGTCAAGGTGGACCGGACGCGTCCGGTCGAAGAAATATGCCTCGGGGAGCTTACTGGAAACGACCAGACGCTGAGGCTTCTGCGTCTGGTCAGTTGAAGCTGCTGCGTCTAGTCAGGTCAAGTGGCCGTTGGAATCAGGACACGTGGCCGTCTGCGGGCGACCGGACGCTGAGGTCCAGCGTCTGGTCAACACGACCGGAGCGTCCGGTCGGCCTGATTTTTGCCCAGTGAAGGGGTAACGGCTAGTTTAGCCCTTAGGGCTATAAATAGAAGTGGCCTTCGGCCATGGCTGGAGCTGAGCACCTTGGGGGACTTTGTGTCCATGCTTGAGAGTGCTTGGGAGCCCTCCATCTCACACATACTTGATAGTGATCATCCGATTGTGTGAGTAAGCGATTCTAGTGCGGTTGCATCGTGAGGTTGCATCGAGTGGCACTAGGTGATCGAGTTGCAAGCCAGTGGTGCTTGTTACTCTTGGAGGTTGCCACCTCCTAGATTGCTTGGTGGTGGTCTCCGTGGAAGCCCGTAAGAAGCTTGTGCGGCGCTCCGAAGAAGTGCTTGTGAGGGGCATTGTGCTCGCATGTTTAAGAACCCATTGTGGGTTCTAGGACGAAGGAGTGGAAGGTCCTGCATGGAATAAAACATAGTCTCCTGTTACTTCACGAACACATGTACGCTCACAAAAATTTGAACAAGACGTATAGATTATTGCCTGCCCTTCGCTATGAGATATCCTCGGTGGGTCTCCTCGTATGCTGGGTCGAGCAGGTGGAATTGCGCCATAGAACAAAAAAAGTCAATAAAATAGAAATTCAATATACAATGAAACATAAACTTAGAAATGTATAAGTAATTGACACAATTACAAGCATAAATTGAGACATGCATAATTAATTAAATGAATACGACAAATATGAAATAATGAAAACAACCAATAGTCGCACCTCACTAATCTACCAATGGCAAGTGCATAAATTGTGGCCTAGTCTACCGCACTTGCCGCACTTGTACTGCTCGGGGTCAGTAAGAAATAGGGTTCCTCTCCCACGCCTCGTTCTTCTGGGTATCTGATCCATAACCATCATGTGCCTCATTCTCTTCCTTGATCCATGCTTGTTCCAACGGTAAGCTAGATCCGCAATGTACTTTGACCCATCATATGGAGGCCACTCTCTAGGGTCTCAGAAAGGCACGAAGCGGGGGCTCCATGTGTGCACAAGCGTGTCGACACTGAACTCGTGAGGTATCCTGCTCTTGATATTAAAGTTACGATGCCTAGCTGCTACCACCAAATGAGAACATAGAAAGTGGTACTACCTTGGTTTACCACAAGTGCATGTGAAATCTTAGAGGATTACCACATGCATCCTCGACTCTTAGACCTCGCCATCGGACGTTGTACCGCCCCTATGCTCAACCTGATAAGTCCTTGTGGCATGGTCAAAACATGTAACCTCATGTGTGCCAGCCCTTTCATTTGCCTTCTCTAGGTGTGCCTTTGGTTTTAAAGCCCATATCTCTCCATCACTCCGCAACTTCAATGCATGAGCGTGTCAATCGTTGAACCAGGCAACAAGCTTGTAGAAAGTGAATTGAACCATTGTATTCACGGGCATACCACGTATCCCCAATAGCAACTTATTGAATGACTCCGCCATGTTGCTGCACTGAAACTCATACCTCCATCCACTGGCGTCGTGAGCTCTTGTCCATTTCTCCAAATCCCTCATCAAACATGTGAGCCATTGTCTACCTTCTGCATTTGATGTGGTTCTGACCTGCTCCAACTTTTTCTAAAAGTACTTGTCCTCTAGCTGTCGAGCAGCCTCCTAGAACAGATCAAAGTTATCCTTCACACCATCCTTCCAGAGTAGATTCTCAGCAAGGTGCCGAGTACACCAACAATGGTGCAAAGGTGCATACCCCTCTATCTACTCTCACATGACATTAAGTATGCTCTAGTGCCAATCAGATATGATGCCAACCTTCCTGCCAGGCCCAACCACATGTATTCGGACTAGCCTCAAGAACCATCCCCAACCGTCATTGTTCTCCTTCTCAACCAAAGCAAATGCCAAAGGAACCAACTTGTTGTTCACGTCATAGGATATGGCTATAAGAAGTGTGCCCTGGTATTTAACAATCAAGAATGTACCATCAATGGAGAAGACAGGATGATAGTGCCTAAAGGCCTCGACACACTGAGGGAAGCACCAGAAAGCACGGAAGAATATCTACCTCCCATCCTTCCATGCATTTGGTTTTGGGATGTACTCATAATGCATGCCTGGATTCACCACTTTGATTGCATTGAAAAGTATTCACTAACCTACTTGGCAATGACTTTGTCTATCATGATGCACCCCATGAAATGCACCCAAACTTTACCAAGTCTCCAAATTCCCCGAAGTCCGACGGACTTCTCACTTCCCTTTCGAGATCCAAACATTCTTGATGCTCTTCATGTTGGAAATGATTTCCTTTGGCACCCAAAAGCATTTGACCCCATTGTTGGCTTGCTTGTTCACCTTGATGGCCACCACCTTGTCATTTTTCTTCTTCTTCAAGAGATAAGGTGTGGAGGCCTTCTTGTCCACCTTGTTGATGTAGGTGTTGGAGAGCTTGCTTGTTTGCTTTTTCTCCTCCTTATTTGCTCCTCCCCCATTCTTCACATTGCACTCATAGGACTTGTGACCTTCCTTGTGGCACACGTAACAAACCATGGTTTGTCCTTCATCAAGCTTCTTCACTCCCTTGACGGTGTTATCTTGATGAAGTTGGGTTTGCTTCGCCTTGCCTTTCACTTGAGTCAAGTCCTTGGTGAGGTGAGCTACTTCTTGCTTGAGTTGCTCATTCTCCTTTGCAACCTCTTGTGTGCATGTATCTACAACAACTTTCTCAACACAAACTTGGTTGCACAAAGGTAAGTCTAAACATAAATTATTACAAGAAGTAGAGGCATCCTTTTTAGACATGTTAAAGATAGAACTTTTCTTTTTAGATGCCTTGGTGGGGGTTGTGCTAACGGCTTCAAGATTAGCAACTTTATTAGTTAGCTCATCATAATGTTTGCACATGGTTTCCATTTTAGCAAGCAAACTATTATATGCTTCTTGTGAGCTAGCTAACTTTTCTTTTAATTTTTCATTTTTCTTTAAGAGTTGCTCATTATTGATTATGCATGTATTTGTTGTTGCACTAGTCTCAAGTTTCTCAAGTTTAGTAGATAGTTCAACATTGAGATTAGCAAAGTTCTCATATTGTTCAAGCAAGGTTTTGTATGCTTTTTGTGAACTATCTAGCTTTTCTTTTAAACTTTTGAGCTTCTTTTGTTGACTAATGCAAGCTTTAGCAAAATTAAGATTTTCTTGCACAAGTTCTTGATAAGAAGGCATATCATCATCACTATCACTCTCACTAGAGGAAGAGCTTTCGTTACCTCGTGCCATAAGGCACATACGAGAAGAGCTTGATGATGAGTGCTTGCAACCTCGCCTCTTGTGATGAGGTTCTTCTTCACTTGAAGAATCATCCCATGATCTTATTGATGTGAGGGCTTAGTTCTTGCATGCCTTCTTCTTTGTCTTGGGTGTGGGCTTGTTTAGACAAACTTCCACAAAGTGCCCCAACTCGCCGCATCCATAGCATCCTCTCTTTCTTTGCTCATTTCTTTGATTGATGAAAATGAAATCTTGAATTTGGATGGGCACACCCTTGACATTGAGCCTTTGGATTATCTTCTCCACCTTGTTGATCACTTTGATTGATTCTTCATCAAGATCGGAGGTGGAGGAGGAAGATTGATCATCAATTGAATCTTCATCATCATCATCATCGTCCTCATCTTCTTCTTCATCTTCACTTGAGGAACTTGAGCTTGAGCTTGTCTCAACTTGCTTGCCCTTCATCTTCTTTTTCTCGCTACAAGCGAGAGCTTTGCCTTTGCTTAATGAGGAAGCTTCTTCTTGACCCATCTTACGTGACATTTTAAATGCCACTAACTTGCCAATGGCTATGCCTAGGGTCATGTTGCTCAAGTCCTCCATGTTGTGAAGGATGGTGATGATGCTTGCATATTTCTTTTGTGGTAGCACGGAGATGATCTTCCTCACGATGTCCGCATCATCTAGCTTTAATAATCCTATAGAATGGAGCTCATTGATAATTAGATTCAAACGAGAATACATATCACGAACAAGCTCATCATCATTCATAGTAAAGGAATCATAGTTTTGCTTTGCTAGACAATGTTTTTGCTCACAGACATTGCTTGTGCCGTCATGGAGCTCTTGGAGTTTTAACCAAATTTCATGTGCCGTATTTAAAGTGAATACTTGGTTAAAAACATCCATACTAAGTGATTCAAACAAGCAATTTTTAGCTCTAGCATTGAAGTGCATTTCTTTTTCATCACTCTTTGTGGGTTTCTCAGGATTCTTGATGGGTTTCATCCCATCACGAATGACTCTCCATACACCCAAATCAACCGCCTCAAGGTGACAAGCCATTCTAGCTTTATAGTATGGGAAGTTAGTTCCATCAAAGTGTGGAGGCCTAGCGGTATCCATCCCAACCACTCTAAATAGCGTCGACTCAACGGCGGTTAAGCCAAAGGTCCAAATTGAGCCAATCGGCTCTGATACCAATTGAATGGACCGTGACGCCTAAGAGGGGGGTGAATTAGGCAACTTAAAAAATCTAACTCTAAACTATGGCCTCTTTTTCTAACCCTAGCAAAACCTATGCAATAGATAAACTATCTACATGTGCAACTATGGTTTTGCTAGTGTGTTGCTATCTCTACCGCAAACGTAGTAAAGTAATCAATGTAAATGCGGAAGCTAAAGAGCAAGGTAGAGATATGTAAACTCCCGTCGATGACTCCGGTATTTTTACCGAGGTATCGAGAAGCGCGCAAGCTTCGCCCTAGTCCTCGTTGGAGCCCCTCGCAAGGAATCCCTCGCAAGGGCCAAGCTCCCGATCGGGTAACTCTGTGAATAGCCTCGGGCCTTCCCCACGCACAAGTGGGTCTCCGACGTGCCTTCCGGCAAGCCTCTCCCGGATGCTCCCTGCCGTCTTCACTATCAAGCTTCCAGCCAAAACGCCGCGGGCCTTGTTCCCTCCGGTACACAGTGGCGGCCACACCATAAACGTGGTTGGTGTGATCTCGCAAGACTTCAAGCCCCTCCGATGTACAACAATGGTGCTCGCAAGCACCGAGTGGTAAGAGGTATGCAAACCTCACTAAACACTAGGCCTAAACCTAGAGCAACCGCATAAGCGGTGATCTAATCAACCTAAGCACTTCGCAAAGCACCTACGCTAATCACCTGATGAATCACTAAGCACTATGCAAGTGGAGATTACTAAAATGGTGTATCAACACCCTTGGTATGTTTCCTCAGCTCCATCACCTTCAAATGGCCGGTTGGGGGTTGTATTTATAAGCTCCACTGAGAAAGTAGCCGTTGTGGTCAAATTCCCACGAAACTGCTACTGACCGGATGCTGAATCGTCCTGACCGGATGCGTCCGATCGTCCTGACCGTTGAGCCGGTAATATACTGATCGAACGCTGGCCAGTGTCCGGTTGCCTGCCACCGGACGCGTCCGGTCACAGATTTGCTGCTCTGGAACCTTACTGTACTCGATTGGACGCTGCTTCCCTGCGTCTGGTCGGTTTTTCCACCCACGTCCGGTCATCCCGACTGCAGAGCCACCGGTCCAGCGTCCGGTTGTCCCGACTGCCGAGCCACCGGTCCAGTGTCTGGTTGTCCCGACTGCCGAGCCACCGGTCCAGCGTCCGGTCGTCCCGACTACCGAGCCACCGGTCCAGCGTCCAATCATCCCGACTGTCGAGCCACCAGCGTCCGGTCCAGCGTCCGGTCGCCTCTGCGAGCTTGTTTCTTCGTGATCTTGCATACGGCTTGGTTCCAATCTTCATGCTTGGACTTTGCTTGATCTCTTGGGTCTTCTCTTGTGCTCCTAAGGTCTTGCTTGAGGTGTTGATCATCGGATCATCACGTCGCCTTCGTCCAAGTTACGTCTTGCACCCTATTGAACTACAAAACAAACACTTGCAGATTCATTAGTCCAATTTAGTTGTGTTGGTCATCAAACACCAAAATCCAAAGTAAATGGGCCAAGGGTCCATTTTCCTTACACCTTTGACCCGATCGATAATTTTACTTTCTAGACCAAATCTCTCCTAGAGAATTGCTCATTCTTGACCTTTTAACTATAATACTCTGCAATCCTCGGTTCATGGGCTTCAATGCTTTTCAAGAGCATGCGGCCAAAGGCAACTCAAGTCTTCTAAGTCATTCATCACCACATTCTTGTAGACTTCGACTGATAAATCGCTCTGTAACATAACGCGCCTCGATCCAGTTTGAACTTCCCAAGGAGGGACCGTATTATGGCTATACACGAGTTCATAAGGCGACTTTATCAGCTCTTTTGCTCTTGGCCATCAAGGGTAATTCATCCCTAGCCCTCTCCAGAGTCTTGTCTCCCTTCTCTATTTTTAAAGATTAGGTCCTGAAGGTGACACAGGCTTCAGGGGAGTCTTTTGAACGTGAAATTCTTTTGGCCAAGGGGAACTCGAACAGGCATGAGGCTAAAGGATTGTCATAGTCGATTGATCACCTTTGTTCTAGCTAAAGAGTAGATTTTGAAAATAGTCGATTCCAGATTCTTGGTTTTAATCCTATCTAGGTCTGAAAACATGGCCTTTATTAAGAGAACCCTTTGATCTTATATCCTTAGTCATCCGGCGCCGTGTTCTCTTCGGCATTGGTGAAGTGGTGTTTCGCCTTCTATTAACTGCGGTTGCCTTTTGCACGTCCCGAGGCGTCTGTCTCTTCGCTTCATGTCTTCAAATACCAGCCGAGGGTTTTGGCCTCAAACACATCTCCATCCACAACTGTTCCTTTGCTCTCTTCCGCCTGTTGAAACCCTATAGTGGTTTTCTTCCTTCCTTCTGTAGATCCAATCATCTCTCATGGTCGGCGAGGACAACCGAAGCAAGCGCGCGGCGGAGGAGATCCCAGAAGAGGACATGCCGATGAACCAGCGTCTCCAACACATGAGGTGAGATTGGCAATCTCTATTCATGATGATGATCTATTTTGACTTGCCTATAGGTTCGTTGTGAATGACAGCCTCCGTCCTTTCCCTAGGACCGGCAAACCCGCTGATGCTGCATCCTCTGCGCTGGCTTCATCGTTGGATTCTTCCAATTCATATAACGGCGACGATGCCAGGCGCTTCTTCCAAGAATGGAGGGTGGTCGAGGACCACTATTCTGAGGCGATTCGAAACAACAGCTAGCTTGAGATTCATCTAGGGGTCTTCCAAGCGGCCCTTAATGTGGCTGAGGAGGAGGCCAGCGCCGTTCGAGTGCGGCTGGCTGAGTCTGACACCGTGGTAGCAGGTAAGATGAGTTCCATGAATGTTTCTATTCTAGTTTCTACTGCCTTTGTCTTGATAGTCTTCTATAATGGCCAGCTCAAACGGTGCAGTTGGAGTCTCTCCAACTGGCGGCGAATGCGGCCGCAGACGCCGTCAATGCTCGGGGTTCCCTCATTGACGCTCATCTCCAAGACATCTCAGCCCGCGTTTAGGAGATTGCTCTCCACGGCGTTCGTCACGACGTGTTGGTGGCATTAACTGCGACGCAGGTCTAGACCGGGCATGACCTCCATGCCATGGAGGTTGGCTTCCTGATTGGCGATGGCCCTGGGAGACATGAGGACTTGATAGAAGAATTCACCGTAGCAGCGGAGGCCATCATGGACATCACATCTGCTCAGGATGTGGTGAACAAAGTCTTCGACTAGATTATACTTAGGGGGAACCAATGAACAAAGACTCCTCTTTCATGAATGTGCCTTTGTGCAATGCCCTTGTGTGTGACTATTTTCATTTTTTGTTTTTGCTCTATAGGCGATACATATCGTATCGGCTTTTATTGTCTTTGAAGATTTTCATTTTTTGAACTAGAGGTGATACCCTCCTGGTACCAGCTATTAGAGCTGAGAACGAATCGACTATCAAATGTTGATCAGATGTTAGGATAATGTCCCGCAGAACTTTTCATATCAAAGGTCAAATGATTAATCAACCTAGATCAAGCATTCCTATTAAGCAAAATAGAACTTCTTAATTCTGATCCGTATTTAGGATTCCAATTTAGCATTCATACGACGGCCTAAACCCATCTCCAGGGCTAATGCTTATTTTTCCTTAATCCAATGACCGATGTGAAGCCGTGACTTTTTACTAAAACAAAGTCTTAGAGCTGATCGCTTGCATTGGCTATTGACTTTTATTACTGATCTTAATGAAGCCTCCTTCCCATGACTTGCCAGAAAAACATTCGAAGTCTCCTAGTTCCCAAAAGACTGGATCGGCTATTGCGATGCTCACGGACTCATCAGCGCGAACCAGTTCGACATCATCTCCATGCCATTGAATCAAACACTAATGCATGGCCGATGGTATACAGCAGTTCGCATGAATCCAATCACGACCGAGGAGCAAATTGTACGACCCTTTTCCATCGATGATGAAGAATGTGGTGAGCAGAGTCTTGCTCCCGATTGTTAGTTCGACGTTTATTGCCCCCCGGGTCTTAGACGTATTACCTCTTAAGTCCTTAAGCATCATGTCAGTCTCCATCAGATCTATTGGTCCTTTGCCAAGCTTACGAAAAGTGGTGTAAGGCATAAGATTGATAGAAGCACCTCCGTCCACCAACATCTTGTTCATCGGCTTCCCATCAACAAAACCTTTCATATATAGAGCTTTTAAGTGCCGATGTTTGACTGGTTTGTCAAATATTGCTTGCTGTACAACCGTTAACTTGGTAACTATCTCCTCATATTCCGATTCATCGAAATCCGAATAAACTTCTTGATCTGCCGGAGCTCTGAATTCTGATGGCAACAGAAAAGCCATTTGGATATTAGCCGATGGTTGCTTTCTATCAGCTGTTTGCTTGGTATGCCATACTTGAGGTTTACCGGATGCCTGAGTCTGTTCCATCTCTTTATTCCTTAGGCGTTGCACCCTTCTCTTCTGGCTTCTTATTAAATCTCCTGGACACCACTGGCCTTCTTGCCAAACATATTTTCTTTCGATGCCTTCTTCTTTATAATCAGTCCAGTCCTGGTCAACAACTCTTTTTCCCAGCCGATTATGAACACTTTTATTTTTTAAGCGCCGATCCATGTTATTATGATGATATGCATCTTGAGCATGGATAGACCGGCGGTTGGTTTGAGACTGCCTAAACTCCCAATATTGATTGCTGCATTTTGGACAGTCATATCTAGTAGGCAACTTCAAACCTTCATTCCAACAATGTCTGAAGAAAGGACAATTTCAATGTAATTTGGCTTGTTTTCTTTCATACCTCTCTTCTTTCAGTTGATGCTGGTATGCTTGATCCTTTAACCAACGCTGATAATCCTTTTCTTTCTGCCACTGCCAATTATTCAACAGGATTCGACATGTAACTCACGGCTTTGTCGCCCCATCTTTTGACGTTCCCCCTTGCTCATATCGGCTCTTTTGCTTAGCGCTGTCTCTTCTAATTTCTCTGTACTTGTCAGCCGATATTTGCATCTTAGGATCGACTGTTCTAGCTTCTCTTGATTTGGTTGATGTTAGGACCTTAGTCTTTCCTTTGAGTAGCCCAGCATCAACCATGTTTTGATTTCCTAGGAAAGGATTATCATCAACTTTCATTTTCCGAGGCGTATCAAATTTGAGCCTCCCCTGCTGAATAGCCCTCTGTATATGCTACCGGAAAATTCTGCATTCGTTGGTGGAATGAAAAGTAGCATTATGGAACTTGCAGAACTTCTTATTCTTCAACTGATCAGGGGGCAACATAACATGACCATCAGGCAACTTGATTTGCCCCTTCTTAAGTAAGAAATCGAAGAGCTTGTCTGATTTGGTGACATCAAAGTCATAGCTCTCCTCGACTCCTCTTCCCCAAGGATTTGACACCATTACCGTCTTCTTGCCCCAATTCCATTCAGCCGCAGCAACCTCTTTTTCTTCATCTTCATAGCCATCATCGACTGAGTATGGATCATAAGCTTCAGCTACTGTGGTACTCTTCTGAAATTGGGTATCTCTGTGCATACTTTGGAATTGGCTATTGAGCGCTACCACTCATTAAGCCAATTGATCCAAGTTGTCAAATTCTTGTCCTGACAGCTTTTCTTTCCACATTGGCAGCATTCCTTGAACAGCTAAAGCAGCTAGTTGATCATTAGCCAAGTTTAAGGAGAAGCATAAGTTCCTAGTCTCTCAGAACCTCTGAAGAAACTCAGTGCCTGATTCATTAGTCTTCTGCCTTATAGTTGTTAGATCGGTAATCTTCTTTTCTCTAGTCCCAGTATAAAAATATGTATGAAACTTCTTCTTCAGGTCAGCCCAATTGGCGATGGAATTAACTGGTAATGATGAAAACCAAGTGAAGACTGGCCCTGATAAGGACAAGGAGAAGAAACGAACTCGATGGGCATCCTCAACTGATGCTTCGCCCAATTGTGTAAGATACCGACTGACATGTTCTATCCTGCTTGTATTATCTTGGTCAGTGAACTTAGCGAACTCTAGGAGCCTGTAATTTGTGGGAAGGGTGACCAAATCATACAATTCTAGATATGGATGTTTGTACGAAAAGGTCAGCCCTTTTGGCTTTAGACCGAACTGATTCTTCATCAGCATTTGAATTTGGATTTCTCTGCACTTGCTGACTCATCTATGGATTGAAATCCTGTGTGCCTTGATATCCTAGATTTGGCATCATGTGAAGGGTGTTATAATCCGTGCCATAGTGATACCCTTGTGGAATTTCGATCTGTTGGGTTCTTTGCTGGCTTGCTGCTTGAAGTCTCTGATTATAGACATAAGGATCTATATCTCTATGGATCTTTTGCTTTGATGGTGCTATTTTTTGAGCCGACGACGGTATGTGGCCTGATGTGCCAAAATTGATCACCTAGTTCTGACCATGCCCCACCGACTGTTGCACATGCTGTACTGGCGGTCTAGGATTATACTATATCTAATTCATAGTAGTTCCTTGAGCCTGTTCAGATGAACCTGAATAGCCTAGACATCATAACCAGCTGGTGTTTCTTCTTGATGGCTGGTACCGACTTGATTAGTCCCTTGGATCGACGGATCTGGAATGTTGTAATAAGCTGGCCCACCTTGACTAACTGGAAACCCATGAATCGCCTCTCTCATGACGTTGTGGAATATGTCCAAGAAAGCATCGTTATGGCTTGATATGGCATCACGAACAGATTTATCTACAACTTTCTTAAAGAAATGCCTGTCTTCATCTTCAGTTGTATCCATCTACTAGTGTAGTAGAATTCTTGGTAGTGAAAATTTCTAAACAGTTGTGTTGTCACGTGTTTTGGTGTAGGACAACAAACACTTGTTCTGAAACTCTTCTATAGCTTTGCTGATGATACCCTTATCCCCATCAGGTAGATCTTCATAATGTAGCATAAGGATGTCGTTGTTGTTGTGAACTGCCATGATGATTGTGGGGTCCCACCGAGCATGCCAGAAACATGTGTTGACATGAAATTTCATCCCTTGCCGAGAACACACGTAGCAAGCCAGAAGGTTCCGCTCGATGGAGCTGAGGATCCACCTAGCTTCAGCGTAGGGAAGGTCGATCCTATGCACTCTTCTCGAGACGTGCCAGTCAAGTTGACCCTACAATTGACAAAGAGAGAAAGTTTATTAGTAATTAAGGGAGGAACATGCCGATATTGCCAAACAGCCCCGAATGTGTGGCTTTGAGAGCCGATACGAAAGGAGATCGACTAAATAGTCGATTCCAGCATATTCATAAGAATAAGTCAGTTAAAGCTTATGAGGTTGTGTAAGAAGAATCAGTTATCATTCTGGATGAATGTCATTGTTTAGGCGAATATTAGTCACTGGCAAAAAGATATCAACAGTAATTAGTTCATGCTAAGCCAATGACTACAAGTAACCGAACCCCTTTTATGAAAGAAACAGTTCATCATCATTCAACCATTTAATAGAAATAAATCTAATGAACATATTAGATCTCATCTATCGCTCTGACCAATGGGGCATGAGGCAGAATCATGCAGGCCGTAGAAACAACAATATACTCGACGACCCTAACTTATTACTAATATTAGTGGGGCATGAGGCAGAATCATGCAGGCCAAAATACAATAATAAGATCATGGGGCTAACACATCTTTCAACCTATCGCTACTTCAATAATCTTGTGATGCGAACTGTTCGTGAAAGCACTCGATATCGGCTAAAACATCCGATTCAGGCATAACGCATAGTTAAAGTCATGCCCACTCAGGAATAGATCTACCAAATAACGATCCCCACTCCACGATGCTAACAGTGGGGTGTGAGACAGAATCACACAGGCTGTGATAACGGGCCATGGAACGGTTTTCGCTAGCTAATAGATCTACTCAAGATTAAACATGCCTTAACCGCACGCTATGCACGATAAAGATTGATGTAAAACAGCTGATAAAACATAACTCATCGTTTAAAGTGCAAATTAGACCAGTTTAGATTAACAAACGATGGGTTAACAAAGATATAAGGCCGATCTAGATCAATCCCAATCGGGCGAAGTGATATTACTGTAATTAAGTAAATAATGGAAGCAACAAGCAATATCGGTAACTTAATGAATCTATCCGAAGGAACGCCACCCTTAGATAGAGCCGATAACTTGACCTTAATCTAGTTTGAGCAGTGGAGGTCGACCGGATCGATGCAGCCGTACTTGAACTAGACAAGAGTTGATAACTAACTCATACCAGAGTCGCAGTGGAGGTCGACCGGATCGATGTAGCCGTACGAACAGAGGTATAAGACATGATGGTACTTACAGACAAGCAGTGGAGGTCGACCGGATCGATGTAGCCATACTTGCTGAAGAACTCACTGAGATCTACTCTACTCCTACTCCTAAGGGGTGGCAGGAGCCGAAAAAAGTAAATAACTGGTATTTGATTGATTGTGTTTTTTTACAATAGTCGGGGTTTGATATTTATACCCGGGACCTGCGCATGACTCCTGTCTAAGCATGACTCATCACAATTTTTGACCCTATAGAAAACATTCCTAATTTAAGATAACTTGGACTCTAATCTTTCCCTTTTTGTAGAGTCCAACATGCCTTGTCCTGGCGCCGATCATAGCCTTTGTCGTTATCCGCTGGCGCTATCTAAAGAAAGCCAATTCTAGTTTTGCATCTGAATCAGCTGGTTCTGATCTACATGCAATTGATTCCTTGATGACATGATCTTGGGAGCTTTCGAGTCCCTATGACTCTTCTTCCAAATTTTGGTGTAAACAATCCCTGTCCGCTTCTGAGTGGGGTCGGGCAAGGGCCGTTGGGGCTTATCTCGATTTTTCTCCCCTGGCTCTATTTGATGTGAGGTGGCCTCGAGCCCTTCACGGGGCGGCCTTCGAACCACGGTCTATTGCCGCTCATGTCAAGTGAGACGACTACCGCTTCGTGACGCGACGTGAAGCGTTGTGATGCAGCAATTACATATGCAATGCTTGGATGTATGGGATAAATGAATGAATGAATGAATGTATGAATGCATGCATGAGAATGGATGAATGAATGATCGTGCAATTGAAAAGAAAAGTGGGGATTGGTAAAGTTACCTCGATGGCTCGAGTGACGGGTTCAGGGAGCTCTTACCAGAAATGTTCGTGTGGGGTCCGGGTTTGACGTTCATGATGGAGCCGGCGTAACCTGCATGAGGCATCCCACTTCTTTGTACCCGTCTCTCAGTAGCAGCCCGAGCCGTCCGACCGACCTGGAAGACCTGCTGGCCTCTTCTCGATGGAGATTCTGCCGGTGGGTCCCTCCAAATCATTCTAGGGAAGGCGGAGGCTAAAGCTCGGAGTGCGGGGACAAAAATTCTGATCACGCTGGTGAGCAAAAACGCCATAGCCACTGGGGCATAGGTTTCTAGCGGTCTGACCAGATTTACTCAGAGTTTGTTTCCGCCCACCTTGCCTCTAGGTTTTTAGCGCGAGAAAGGGGTCGAGCATCGAGAATGTCTACCGAATAGACACTCTTGCCAGCCCCCGAGCGAGGCCCGACCCCTTGCCGTTGCTAGGGTTAGGGGCTCGATAGCGAAATTAATGCGTGTAAAGTAAGGGTGACCCATCTCTCAATAGTAGCCCAAATTGTTTGATCGATTTAGGTGGCCCATTGGCACATGACTTACCTTGATGGCATGAATGACGGGTTAAGGGAGCTCTTATCGGATATGTTCGAGTGGAATCTGGGTTCGTCGTTCGTGATGAGATCGGCATAGCCCACGTGGGGCATCCTGCTGCTCCCTACCTGTCTCTTGGCAGTGGCCAAGCCATCCGATTGACTTGTGTTACCTGCCAGGACAGGACTTACCTGCGGAGATATGGGATGAGAACATCCCAGTTGAAAACTTAGTTAGGCAGATAAGCCAGGCAATGAACTCATAATAAATGGACAAGCTCTTAGATTTCGTTATGGCCAAAATAGTTTTTAGCCCTTCTCCCCCTTTCATATAAAAAGGTTAGTGCATTTCAACCCTTTCTGTCATTAAGGTCGTAAAGCTCGGGGTGCGGGTGAGCAAGTTCTGATCACGCTGGTGAGCAAAGGCGCCATAGCCACCGAGGCGTAGGTCTCTCACATTCTGACTAGTTATACTCAGAGCTAGTTCCCACAACCCTAGCTCCTAGGTCTTAATGTGAGAGGGGGTCGGGCACGAAGGATGTTCACCGGGCAGATAGACTCTTAAAACGCGGACCGACTCTTTCCGTGGCTAAGGCCGAAAAGCCTGGGTGTGGAAAAAACTCTGATCATGCTAGTGAGCAAGGGCGCCATAGCTGCCGAGGTGTAGGTTTCTCATAGTCCGACCAGTTTTACTCAGCATTTGTTTCCACAAACTTCGCTTCTGGGTCTTAATCGTGAGAAAGGATCGGACGTAGAGACTATCTACCGGATAGATACGCTTCTAGGTCTTAATCTTGAGCAAGGCCCGACCCTTTGCCGTTGCTGGGGTCAGGCATCACCTAAAGATCAGGGAGTTTGATATCGAAACTGATAAGAGAAAGTGTGCGTTTATTAAGGGTAAAAGCGACGTAGCCGCTCGATGTAGCTGCTCGATGTTCTAGGCATTGGCGAAGACCTCGCCGTCGATGGTCTTGAGCTTGTAGGTGCCTAGCCAGAGCACCTCCATGATGACTTATGGTCCCTCCCATAGTGGGGAGAGCTTGTGGCGGTCCTTGCTACTCTGCACGAGGCGGAGGACTAGGTCTCCAACGTTGAAGGCCTAACCGCACACTCGACGGCTGTGGTATCGTTGCAACGCCTACTGGTACTTGGCCGAGCGGAGGAGGGCAATGTCACGCGCTTCATCCAACTAGTCCATGGCATTCTTGAGGGACGCCTTGGCTCCCTGTTTGTCATATGCCCTGACCCTTGGCGCTCCATAATCGAGGTCGGTCGGGAGGACAGCTTTAGAACCATAGACCATGAAGAATGGTGTGTAACCGGTGGCCCGGTTGGGGGTCGTCCTCAGGCTCCAGAGCACTACGGGAAGCTCCGTGACCCATCGTCCACCAAACTTGTTCAACTGGTTGAAGATCCTAGGCTTGAGGCCTTGTAAGACCATGCTGTTCGCATGCTCGACCTACCCGTTCATGTGGGGGTGCACCACGGCGGCCCAATCGACCTAGATGTGGTATTCATCGCAGAATTGGAGGAACTTCTTTCCGGTGAACTGTGTGTTGTTGTTCGTGATGGTGGAGTTTGAGACTCCGAAGCGATGGACGATGTCAAGGAAGAATAGCACGGCTTGCTCGGACTTGATCACGGAGATCGGCCGCGCCTCTATCCACTTTGTAAACTTGTCTACGGTGACAAGCAAGTGGGTGTAGCCCCGGGCGCCCTTTTGAGGGGTCCGAATAGATTGAGCCCCCAGACCATGAACGGCCACGTGATGGGGATCATCTGGAGTGCTTGGGCCGGTAGGTGAGTCTGTCGAGCGTAGTACTAACACCCTTCGCAGGTGCGCACAATCTGCTCGGCGTCGGCTACTGCAGTCGGCCAGTAGAAGCCTTGTCAAAACATGTTTCCGACCAAGGTTCTAGGCGTGGCATGTTGACCACAGACCCCACCGTGGATATCGCTCAACAAACGCTTCCTCTGTTCGATGGGGATGCAGCGTTGTAGGATCCCGGTGTGGCATCGCTTGTAGAGTTCGCCCTCAACGAGGATGAAGGACTTAGCGCTCCAACCTCCCATAGTCGAAGCTGAGGAGCTAGCCACTCCTGGGGGCGTAGACCCCCGATGCATGCAGCTGCAGCTCCTCAAATGCCTTGACGGTCATGTTGAGGGCGGCGAAGTGGAGTGGTTGGACGGCTACGGGAGCCCGCGCCAGCTCTCCCTCCATCGTGATGATGAAGTCCAGGTCCCCGAAGCGCACGTGCATGCCCGGGACCTAGCCGAGGTTGTGACTAGCTAGCCGAGGCCTGGTGTGGACGTCGAGATGCACAAAAGGCCCCAACCTGGCGCGCCAACTGTCGGTGTTTCGAGTTGCCACGAACAAGTAAATTTCTAATATTGCGCGTCTGGCCCGGATGGTGTGCTAAGAGGACACGAGATTTATACTGGTTCGGGCAGAATGTCCCTACGTCCAGTTCGTTGCTGCTGCTCGTGTTACTAGCACCGAAAGTTCGTAGTAGGGGTTACAAATGGTCGAGAGAGGGATAGATCCTAAGTCTCTACTGAGAGGAGTGAACGGGTGCCGAGGTCTTGGTTGCTTCTCGGCTGTGTGCTTGTGTGCTCTAATCGGTTCGGGGTTTGAGTCTGAATCGGTGTGATGTGTTTCGATCGTTGGTTCGATCTCTCTAATGGGACGCCCTGCTTTCCCTTTTATAGGCCAAGGGAAGCAGGGGCTACAGCGAAGGAAAAAAAGAAGAATCCAAAGGAGAAGAAGTCCTCTAGGATCGTCGGGTCCTTCTTCTCTTCTATACGGGTCCCGCCGACCCTGTAAACGTCAACAGGGACAGCTTCATGTCACGGCCCTGTCCGTCACTGGCACCATGTGCAGGCGTCGTCTGCCTGTCACTGTCCTGGCGGACGTCGTGGTGAACTAACGTGCCCGTCAGTGTTCGTATGAGAGTTAGGCAGAACAACACTGGTTCGCCCGACACTGTTCCTGATGTGAGTCCTCAGGTATGGCCCGTTACGGCCACGGGTTACATCGGCGCGTGCCGATCACCTCCCTAGTGTCAGAGCTTTGACCCAGGCCCATACGCTTGGACCTGGAGTGGTTGGCGGCGGTATGGGTTTCCGTCGGGCGAGACGGAGCCAACCCTCAGGGGTCGGGCGAGGCGGAGCCACCCTCAGGGGTCAGGTGAGGCGAAGCCAACCCTCAGGGGTCGAGCGAGGCGGAGCCCGCAGCCTCGGTGTCGGGCGAGACGGAGCCAACCCTCAAGGGTCGGGCGAGGCGGAGCCACCCTCGGGGGTCGGTTGGAGCTGTAGTCGCGCACTTGA